>NW_009701850.1:0-75302 GCF_000703405.1 Apaloderma vittatum
GCCTAGGCCATTCTATGATTCTGTGATATAATCTTTGTATGCTTTGTGCAATTAAGAAAACGTCTCTTCTTTTACATTAAAAAGAGTTGTTGGATTGCAGATTTATAATAGAATAAACATGTTTAAGGGTGAAAGATTTGTGGATTAGAACTTTCCAGGAAGAAAAGTTTGCCATTGTAGCATTTTTCTGAGTTACAAACTTTAAGAACCAAGAGAGTTGCAATGTTGCAGACTCACACCTATTTCCTATGTTTGTTTGTGGTTACAGTTGTGAGACTGAATCTTCTGTGACCTCATACATGTTGAGAGGAGGAAACTATACCTGTTGGGGGTGAATAAAAATAAACTTACTTGAGGGAAGGAGTGGGGCTTGCTGATGAACATGAATTATGCTTGCAATGAGTGTATTGGATTTATACTGTCTTAAAAAATGAGTACTGAATTATAATTAGTAGAAATGACTCTTGTTTATGCTTCTTTTATCAGCACTTTCTTCTTAGCAGCACATTTGATTTGCAGAGTCAATGCGCTTACTAACTTTTTCTCATTTCCAAAACCAATAGCACTGCCTTTCATGGGACTAAAGATACAGAGGATTATTTATTAGTTAGGAAGAAATCTTCAGAGATTCACATGTATGCATTTTATATGTGTATGGGTGCAAATCTATATAAATGTCTAAAATGGCATATATAGTCAGGGCTTAGCATATTAAAATGTATATTCTCCATTTATTTAACTATATATTTTGCTACTGGCCCAGATAATGTTATTTACAGTTTCATATTATGAGTGTTCCTGGAAAGATGGGAAATGATCAGCTCCCATTAGCTGGAACTACCTTTTTGCCATGTAAATCCTCTTTCACTCTTTAAACCACCATCAAAATAAAACTAAAATTCTGCTCATTTTGCTGAACAGTCTGAATATACAGCTTGCACAGTTTAATTTTTTTCCAGAAAATCTTTAAATAGAAATCAAAACCAGTAACGAGATGTACTGCAGGAGTCCATCTAACACACCTGCAGGGCATAGGTACTGCTCCCTGCCTGACGTGGGATTATGCAGTTTTACCTTGCATTTTCCTATATTAAGAAGGTACTTTCAAGTGCAAAAGTTAAAGTTTTGTGTTAAATTTTATTGCTCTGTGGTCTAGTACCTTAGAGATTAGCCAAATCTGAATTGAAGATGTGAAATTTCAAATATTTCAACATTCATTGTCTAGCAAAACAATGGCAGTGTTTTCAGCCATAGTCAAATGCTCTTAAAGTATCTGACAACTTTTGAGTGGTCAGGTGGAGTATGTGTTTGAAAAATTGTAAAAATAAAATTTTCAGTTGTAAAAATAGTTATTCCTTTAGACCGTATAAATACTTTTGAACTTATGCTTCTGTGAGTCATTGAAAATGCAAAGGAATAACATCTTCAGCTAAAACATTACAGTGGGAACGGGAAATAAATCTTTAAGAAGACTAGTTGTTAAAATCAATACCAAAGGCATGTAGGCGATGAGTATCCACTATCTAATTGATACAAACTATTATTTTGGTTTATATTGGCTTTTGCTAGTCCTTTGCTTCCTGGCTGGGGAGCTACTGGTTGAAGTAGTCCACTGGGGTCATTTCTACTGTTCATGCAGTCTCTGTGACTGATATGGATGTAATGAGGTATTTTTCTGTTTCACGGTCATTCCTGGTCTTGGTGTCATTCCCCTGCCCAGGGGCTCCATGAGCTCGTTCAGACACATGAAAAACAGCTCTGCCAGCAGGAAGCTTGTGAGTTTGTTTGCCAGACTTCTCTGGGTCTATAAACCAGTTGCTGCAGCTCTAAAAACTATATGACTGGTGCAGTAGTGATTTTCTGCACTGAAGGTGGATGCAGGAGTTATGTACTGCAGATATTTTAGTGAATTCTGAAAAGACCATGCTCTAATACAACACTGCCAAACATTTCTGCTAGCGTGTGATTTTCTCTCCATCATTATCTTCTGTAGAATTATGTCTGTGGGAAACCAGTTTATATGGCTGTGCTTTACTGTGTAATGAGGAATTGTTTTCCCTTGTATTATTTAGTATGTTTTGGCTCTAAAGCATACCTCAGTTTCCTGCAGTTATTTGTCACATGCAGTGGGGAAGAGCACAAGGAGTACAGAAAGCATGTGTGCCCTGTGCCTGTTCACGTTAGGGCTGGACTGAAAATCTATTGTGCCAATTAGCAACCACTTAGACAGCTGCCTAGCTGGGTCTCTTTTTGATTCTGACCGTTGCTGCAATATCTAACACTGCTAAGGAGAATCACATGGTTTTTATTCATTGGCCACTAACTATTCTGCAATGGGTTTCGAAACGGTACATGGCTGTGCTAATAGTACGTGCCTCTGGAAATTAAAGAGTAAGCCTCTCGTAGTCACTCTAGTACAAGCACGTCATGCATAATGTTCACGTTAAAAGGTGTTTTGCTTTTGTTCAGTGTTTGTCAGGTTCAACTCCAGCCATGGCTTCCCAGTGGAGGTTGGTCCAGATGCCAGCATCCTCCAGCTGAAGGAGGTGGTTGCCCAGCGACAGGGGGTTCCAGCTGACCAGCTGCGGGTGATTTTTGCAGGGAGGGAGCTCAGCAACGACTTGACACTGCAGGTAAGTCTCCCTTGGTAGCTTCCCTTCTGGACTGCTGCCAACTCCACTGCCGCTGCCTCTAATGCTGCCAATCTGACGTTCATGCCTGAGATCTAACAGAAAAAATAGTGTCTAGGGATTCCTTGAACTTTACTCCACACTGCTTCATTAATTCTGACCTTCTTAATTATGCATTGAAACAGCAAGCAGGAAGGATAGGGTAAGAGAGAATATGAGAGAGAGAGCGCACGAGAGCGAGCTGTGCCTGGTGAATAAATGTTTACTGACTAGAGAAGCAAGCCATGCACAATTTCGGTATCTGTTCAATTTCTATCTTACTTATTCCATTTGAATCTTAATGAAGAAGGATGTGAATAAATTGCTCTAAATCAGGCTGCACAGTCATCACATTTCATGGAATTTGTAACCCAATTGTGACCCCTGGGGGATAGCTACAGGGCTGCTGCTCTGGGTGCTGCTGTGCGTGTGCGCAGGTGAATGTGCTGCTGGAGGAGTGGTTCCAGACCAGAATGCTTACAGAAGTGTGCTCTAAACCACTGAACTCATAGATGTGTGAGGCTAAGAGAGAAGCAGGGAGCATGGAAGAGCAGCTATGGGTAGGTATCTGAATTTCATCTCCTGAAGGTTAGCTGACTGTTGTCTTCAAGAAATGCAGAGGGGTTTTCATCCGTGGTGAGCAGTAGTAAGCATGGACATATGGGTTCAACTTTCTCTTCCTTGTCTTTGTTACTGTTACCGGTGCTGCTGCACCTGCTTTATAAATATTTGTTTATCCTGTATATGGATTTGACAGTTCACTTGGATAGCCAAGGCTTAGTTTAAAACCACACATTTAAGACATTTGGGGAACTTAGGAAAACCTACTGACCTTTTGACAGAATGCAAATACTGATTTAATGAAATTGCTGTCCTTCTGCAGTGGTATCAAGAACTGGAGGTGCAAATTGTAGTAGTGCAGATGATTGTGTAAAGATTCCTCACAAGGCAGAAGTATTTCGGATTAATTGGCACTCGTATTTCAGAAGTATTGCTGTACTTAGAACAGCTGCTAAGCCTGGGTACAGAAAGTCACTACTGTATTGATGACCTATCACTCTTGCTCCTTGAGTATGATATTTATTGCTTTGCAAAGGGCTTTAGGGAGTTTCAGCACACAAAGGAATGTATAGAAATGTGAATCGTTGTCAGTCTGTAGTGCATCACCAGTGTGATGTTGATGCATACATTCAAGGCGTAAACAGCAATGTGCTTCACTTACTTACATGTGAAAACGTATATATGAAAACGTAAGAATAAAAAACTAAAAAAAAATGTGAATGTGGAAGTTGTCAGTTGCCAGTTGGGTGTCCGTGTTGTTCTGTTAGAAGCTTCTGAACCACTTAGTATTTCCTGGGAAGGCGTAGGTTCTGGTGTTACTACTATTTTATTTTAGCGTGAAACACAGATTTTGATCCGTTTTACACTTGCAAGCAAGTTTGTTGTCAGCTACAGCATACAGTTTGTTACCAGAGTGAATGAAGAGTTGCTTGCAAATTTGCAGGCCTACAGAAGACTTATTTCATTGGAATGTCAGAATTACTGTGTGTGGTCAAGACCTTTTATTATTTATTAAACTGGACCTGGACTCATTGCTCTGAGTCTTGGCTTCTAAAGCACACAGAAATTTTAAAAGCTGTTTCAGATGGTATAATCCGTATTTCTGTATTTAAGTGCCTTAAACATTGCAATGATTAACATCATCAGTGGTGTATCAACTACATTTTTGTTCTTGAGTGTATTTGCTTCTGTTTTGCATTTCTTTTTCCTGTCATATATTTGTGTATGTATGTGTATTTATTTATTGTGGGAGTTTGTCAGCACAAGGAGAGCAGGTGCCTGAGTTCCTATGGCAGGCTGTTGGAGGCTTTTTGCATACAATGACTGCTAGTAAAACTTGAGTGCCAGTGAAATACTAACTACTGGCATTTATGTTGCATCTGTAATTTCAGTTAACATCACATACAAGCAGATTAACTGGCTCTTGTTTTCTAGACCTACAGATTAGCATGAAGAGTAAGATAAATACAACATAGATATGCACTCAGCTGATGCTGTTAAGTTCTTTCATTCTGTGATGATGTAGAATTTTTAGTAAGACTGTTTTGTCCTCCCATTTTTTATAAATTACTTTTGAACTTATTTGCCCAAGATATCGTGGAAGAATCTAGAGGTCAGGAAGGAGAACTGACAGTATTACCAATAATGAGATTATAGAGGACATGGGAAAAATCGGCAAAAATTGCAGGATTATAGGGCAAGGATATAGGAAATACTCCAGGATAGCAAACTGTATTGGTTTCACAGCTCACAGAACAACTAGATTTGGCTTGACAGATACTTTAGGATCTCAGGCAGCTAATACAAAACGTCACTGAGGATGTGAAGGCTATGTTTGTTTTCCTGTTTGGAGAGAAGGGAAACCCTTTCATGGTAGATGAAACCTGTGAAAGAGAAATGAAGCTGGAACGGACAAATATTAAGGAGAAATTATTGTAAGAAAGAAACTGCCAAGATCTTAAATAGGTAATTTGATATCAGAAGTGGTAAAAAAAAATTGTAGGAAGGATAGAAGTGAAATGTGTGTGGAGACATTTAATTTGGTACCTGAGATGAGTGTTTTGTCCTTGAAAAAAGAGGGGAAGATTAGACACTCATGCAGCTGTGCACAGGGGAGATCAGTATCTTAGCTAGTGACTAAGGGGCAAATGATGAAATTAGAGCTGTGGTAAGGTAACATTGGTAATGATTGGATGAAGAATGAGACCTGCAAATCTGGATCTCCTACAAAGGAATTAGAGCAATAAGCTGCTTCCTGAAAGTACAGCGAATGGTGTCACTTTAAGCGTGCTAAATATTCCAAAGAATGATGAAGAGCTCCCTGCTGATTACAGTTCACTTTGAAATGAATAAAGTAATTAATTAATATGTACCTAAAATAGGAATTTTCTCAGAAGACTGCCATGAGTGTATGACAACAGTGGTAAGACCTTCTTGTGGCAATCATAAGGGCAAAAAAAAGAACAGAACCATAACAGAGTCAATAACAGAGTAAACAGGAGGTGGTAGCTGTGTATCAGGAACGTTGCAGTGTTGTAATGGGAGATGACTGCTTAACGATCTTGTTCTTGCCTCTAAGAACAACAAAATTAATTAGCAAGCCTTCTGGAAGCAAAATACATAATATTTATTGATACACAATTTTGTTCGATGCAAACAGTTTGAAATTTACTACTGGTAATAGAAGCAGTATTATGTTAGTACAGGCTTGCCCTTTCTTGGAGAACTCAAAATCCCCTAGTGTGAAGAAGCTCTTTGCAAACAGTTTGTAAGAGATATTCCCTGCCTGCAGTGCTTGCAGTGTAAATGAGTAAGGCCGACACGTGATGTGATGGGAATCAGTAGCCTGGCTTGTTCACAGTCATCAGCAAAACAGGGATAGAATTAAGTCTTCTCTACCATTTCTTTTTTAAAGTGTTTCCTCTATGAGATAAATGTAGAAAATACAGTTCTTTGAAAGAGAAGAAGACTAAGCATGTGATTAGTGGCAGGACTTGTTAGCTTTAGCACAGTGCTCCACTGAGACAACTTCTAAATGGAAATTAGCTTGCCCCTGACTGGAGCATAGGCTCGAGCCTTGGAGCGTAGGCTTCACGGGAATTTGGCTTAGACTGCATCTGTCCGTATAGATGCTTTGCTAAAATTATTTATACATATGTTCAAGAAACTAAAAAACGTGACTAGAAATATTGTTAAATACTGGTGTGTGAGCTGATGAGCATGATGAAAAATGGGTAAAAAGGAATGGCATAACTGGAGTTATCCCTACAGAGGAGGGAGAAGTGGTAGGGAAGAAATAGTACTGCAAGTAATGTTAGCGTGCTGTGATTTCACAGTGGTTTGGAAAGAGTATGCTTCCTTGTGGAAGAGTTTCTGAACAGTAAACATTTGAGGTCGATCCAGAGCATACTTGGATCTACTGAAAACACTTTCCAGTGCTATTATTGTGTGAAAAGCTAAAGGACAGAGAGAGCACCTTGTGACAATGGGTCTCAGCTTATATGTCTCATACATTAAATAGATATGAAAATAGGGTATTCTTAATGGGACTGTCTTCAGCCAACGCCTTTGTTAGCAGAAACAGGTATTTGAACCATGGAACAATGTATTTTATTGAAGAAGGACCTTTTGTACCTAAACACATGGCAACTTTCTTACTCTCTATGCACATGTCAGTACAACAGAACTTCCAGCAGTTCCTGTATTTCCCAGTTTCAGTTTACTGAAGGTACAAAGAAGAAACCAGGTGACACAGTACAAAATGTGCCCCTAACCAGCAGAAAAACCCCCATATGCTCAACTTTATTTATAAACCCATGAGAATGGGTCTTGTGACATATACAACAAATGATGCCTTTTATTACAACCTACAGTTTTGTGTATAGGATACCAAATCACTCACTGGAAGTTCTTTGATATTTAGCAGTTTTGTGGGTTACAGAATACAGCTGAGCCAATATTTGCATATGTGAACACTGTTTGGAGAGATTTGCTCACAGATATCCTGACTGAATCAATCATCCTTGAAATTTGGAGAGAAAATGTGTATGTTTAAACCAGTGTTTTGGGTCAATATTTGATCGACTCATGGATCTTTCCTTACTTGTAAAGCAGGAAGAGATGTATATTGTATTTCTTAAAACAGAAAAAGCTAGCTGAAGAATACTTACGTATATTATAGTAATAAAAGAAAAATAGAGATGCTGTCTGTGTTGCCAGGTAGT
This sequence comes from Apaloderma vittatum, assembly GCF_000703405.1. Lineage (NCBI taxonomy): Eukaryota > Metazoa > Chordata > Aves > Trogoniformes > Trogonidae > Apaloderma > Apaloderma vittatum. Next base: position 7,454 of record NW_009701850.1, read on the forward strand.
ATAGACTCGGCTGAATGAATCAATAACAGTTCCGTTTGCTCTTGTTTCTTTTGATGGCTGCAGACTCACGGTCCAAGACAGCAGGGACTCTACATGTTGAATTATGTTTTTCCAAGACTTGTGATGGGCCTCGTAGCATTATATGCCCATAATGACTGTGGAAAGTACGATGTAGCCATATTTAATATGTAATTAAGTCATGGCCAGCTCAAGTCTATATCTGTATAAGAGGATACATTGCTTATTAATTGTTCTGTCAAATCAAGATTAAAATGCATTAATAACTTTGGAATCCAGTAACATGTTTCTATTCTGCTTCTAAATGCATTGATGTTCTATTCTTTTTATGCTGGAAGTAGGAGACTATGAAAAACATTTAACTATAGCTAAATAAAGGGTAAATTATATTCAAGTAGTTTGGTAACTAGAAAATGAATGGGCCATGTTTGACAGGGCTACAGCATCTTGGCCTTGAACCTTGCTGATACCTACTGGATTCTTCTGACATTTGTGTGGTTTGGTTGGTCTGCTGATGGTTGAGGAGAAAGTGTGACAAGGTTTTCTTTGCAAGCTTTCTGCAGTGTGCACTCTCCATGGATTTATATTTAAAATTTCTAGAAGTTTATATGTTTTGGTACCTCGATGAATTCTGTATTGTCTGCTGAATGTGGTTCGTGGTTCCCTAGAATAAGGTTGCTGGTACCAGTATACTTATAGAAGTTTTAGTGACTTGTAATATTTCTGAATAACCTGCACTGACCTTTTTGGAATAACTTCTGAATTTCTAAATGTCTCCTCTGTTTTTCACTTTGCTGACAGTTTCAGTAAATTGGAAGTCTATTGAATTAATTTCCATTCTGTCTATGGTTGTTATTATTTCTTATATGTGAGAATGTGTTCAGGCAGCAGTTGATTTTTTTTTTATTTTTTAAAAATTTCATTTCTCTTAGGCAGTTAAAATTCACTACATTGAGGCCATTAAGTGAATTTTACAAAATCCATTTCTGAGAGAGCAGTTGCTTTGTGTGGGACTGATAGAGAAACTGCAATACTATTTGGACAAAATATAGTTTGTTGATAAGAAACTCCTCTGGCAAATAATTGTAGTTCTTCTCAAGACATATATAGTATTTTGGAATGAAATTATATTGAAAATTACATTAGTGTTACATGTGCTTTTGTTTTCTACCTTAGTATTCACATTAGACAGACACTTGTTGAATCTTTCTCCCTCATCATGAGTATAATTGAATCCATATGGTTATGACACTGTCCATTTTTTTTATTTTGATCCTGCTTTAGGTTGCAGGACGGAAAAGAAAGAAATAAGAAAAAAAAGTAAGAAAAAAAACTTCAAAAATATGTAGTTGTTGAAGTGGTGGCAGTAAGTAAGAACTTCTGTGAGTTTACAAATTCTGACAGTAAAAGAAAGGTCAACGCACATCTTTCATTCATCACCTTTCCAAATTATTCTGGTGAAAAAGTTTGTAGCATATTGCACACCATTACCAAAAACTATAGTCAAACATTCCTTGTTTCTCCTTTTCCCCAAAAGAAAAAGATGGCATTAACTGGTTTGGTAGACAACACTTATAAGGAAGGATCTGTAGAGACTATGTATTTCCTAATTAATAAATAAAATAGAACAAGCATTGACAAATATTTGTATTGTGTTAAAAAAAAAAACTAAGCAAAACTAGGATTTATTTAACACTTAGTGAAATTTACATACTGGATTAAGAAATGGGAAATGGGAACAGAGTGCCTGTGGATTGTTTTTTAACTTTGAGAATTTTGTGTCTGGAAAACAAAATGGTAACAGAAGAGATGGAAACTGCAATGTTGGAACATATTTTAAAATAAGATAGCATACTAAATATGCCTTCTCAGTAGAGAAGTGGAATGTAGTTCCTTGCCATTTTAATTTCTTTCTTTTAGTCTTAATTTTACTTTTACATCTCTGATCCTCTGAAATGTCATCAGTAACGCATTCATATTTGTAATTATCATGGTCACACAGCTGTTTAGTAAACCATTCTGTGTTTCCTTCTTTTATTTTTGTTTTTTAAACTTTCTCACTCCTTTGAATTGAAAATGTGAGAGGAAAACTTAGGTACTTCATATTCGATTACAGTTTTCTTCACACATGAACCTCCATACTCCAGAAGATGCAGATTTATTTCTTTTAAGAGCAGCTTTGATGGAAGGGGGTGTTGAGGGGGATGGAAGAAACAGAAAGAAACAGCGTTGTTGCATTGTGAGGGGCAGTTAGCTCAGCCAGTTAGAGCGTGGTGCAGATAACACCAAGGTTGCAGGTTCGATTCCTGCTCGATCCTCATGTGTTGCCTGATCTAGTTGAGAGGTGTCCCTGCCCATGACAGGGAGGTTGGATCAGATGATCTCTAAGGTCCCTTCCAGCCTGGGCCATTCTATGACTCTATGATTATGACAGCCAAGGCCCCATGAAAGGAAATTACGTTGGTCATTCAAAAAAAATAACACCAACCTAGGCTTAAAGAGAAAGAAGACAATTTTATTTCTGAGTTATAGCCAAGTAGGTATATAATTCCTTATATATCATTTCATTGGAGCAACCCTCCATGAATTTACAATTCCTGGAAGCCTTCTCATGAATTCTAAAAGACTGTTGAAGAAATGAATGTGAAGTATTTTAAAACAAATAAATCAGTAATAAGCAGGCCAACAGAGCTTTACAATTTTCTCTCATCATTTAGACTTAATAAAGCAGCAAAAGTATCTGTTCCACAAATGAAATAATTTTTACTTTCTTCCTATACGGAGCAGGTTGTTCTTTCTTTTTTTCGGATAAAATATTGGCTCAGTTGATTTAGTGAAGGTGGTGTCATTGACTTTCCACAAGCTAGTGTTCTCGTTCTCCCTCCCTCTCATTTTCTCTCTCATTCCCTCCCTCTTATTCTCTCCCCCTTTTTCTCTTTCACACACACACACACAAAAAATCCTTACTGTCCTGGTGAAGCTCCTCAGCACATGTGAAATGCTTCCACCCACAGAAGCACGGAGGTGACTCCCATTCCCTCAGAGTCCACTTTCCACTGCTCTTCTGTAGTGAATTGGTCAGTGTCTTCCTCACTTCTAGTGGGTTTCTTATTATTAGTTCCCCACAGGTCAAGTAACTTTTCCTGCTTCTATTTTTGCCTCTCCCAGTCCATTCCAGTTCTTTGAAATCCTGTTTCCATCCAACATCTGTTGCCCACTGTGGTGTTAAAGCAGCTTAAGAAACTAATGGTTTTTTTTCTAATCTTTCCCTTTCACAACCTACAAAATAAAGGAGGGGAGAGAATGAGAATACTACATTGCCTTGCCGATCCGCTCTACCTGCCAGTGCGCTGACAATTCCTTCTGGTTTCTACCTCTCATTGGATGATGTGTTTCTGTACTAACTGTTGACCTCGATGTCTGTCTGACAGATGTGCAGGAGCCTGTAGAGTTCCAGGATAACCTGCAGGTAGTGGAAGGGGCCTTGTGGAAAATCTGGAAAGGCTTGTCTCACCTCAGACAGATGTGTTCTAGCCAGGCCATCTTCCATGATATTGGACTTCATGCGTATTGTCCTATCAGGTTGTCTATATATGTGTGAGGCTGTATAGAAGGTTGTCACCTTATTTTAGGTAATTTTGAAAAGGCATGTGAATGATGGGAATTTTTTGGTTGATGAGGTTACAGTTCTCATGAAGAAATGTGTACAAGACGCTACAGTTTCTAGTTTTATGGTAGCATTAATACAAAAAAAGATACCAGTAATGAAACATCTTTAAACTTCAAAAATATTTCTAATGCAGTTTTTCCCTATTAACTGTTTAACATAAAACACCATGATGGAAACGTAAAAGTTTTATTTTCGTATATTTGATATGCATGATATACCAGAGCTCTGACTTTGTAATTTGTTTCTTATGCATCTCATCTCAAATTATCCTATAAAATATTTTTACTGTACTACCTTAGCACCTTTAGCATATGAATCCATTTGTATTTTTCACAGTGTGCAGCATATTGTGAGTACAAACCAGATAGATGTATGCACGTATATTTAAGTACAGAAAATCATGGCCACTTTCCTCTTTAACTGATATCATATAACCTTTATTCCTGCCTTATTTTCATTACCCTAGATGGTAATTTGAGGTCTTTGTTTACCATTTATCTTACAGCAGTGTGTTTATTACTACACCTTCAGCACATGTAATTTAAAATGTCTGAACTTCAGGAAAGGAAGAATCTATCCAATTTTAAAACATCTTAATGTTTCTGTAGTCAGAATTTTATAAGAAAAATGTCTCAATGGCCATAAAAATAAATTAAAACTGGTTGCATATATATAATTGGGAACCTTATTCTTTGTGAAACTGTTCCCTTTTTCTATATTAAGAGTGAAAAGTGTAGTTAGTGCCTTTCTTCTGAATATACTAAGATGCTTGTTTTTATAATACTGGAATTTTAATGTATTTTCTGTAATTTTTTGTTTCTGTGTGGCAAGTAGCAGTGGAAACCTGTTAGTTTTCTCAACGTTACAAATTTTTGTACTGTCACTTGTGAGAAGCATAGAAGAGGTGTTGCAACAGTGTAGCAGAATAACAAGGGGAAGAAAGGATACATATAGAATATATGCCACACTGATGTAAACATTTCAAAACTGAATATCAGCAGGCTTGAGGGATTGTGGAAATTTCAGATTAAAAGGGTTCAGGTAGGCCCAAAAGATTTGTCAGAGAGTCTTATGCTTAATTATATGACATTTACTAAATGTGACCGATATTAGATGAGCATTCAAAGAAAATTCTGTTACACGACTGGAATCATGAAGCCTCTGAGGTTGTCCTGTCAGGCAGAGAAACAAGAGATAGCGTTGATGGTTAAGATATGTTAGAGATGAGGGCAGAAACAAGGAAACCCAAGGAATTTGAATACAAAAGCTTATGAATTGACAGCAACCACATATAAAAATAATTCTAGTAACTAGTGGAATGGGAAATTTTTAATGTGTTAATATAAGTTGCAATGCAAGGCTACTTGGGGAGGATCTAAAGAACTACATTCAAGGCCTGACACCTAAAATAAGAGAGATGAACATGTTACCGCCTTCAAAAGAAATCTGATTACATTACAGAGATCTACCTGTAGTGGTATACCCCCTTTGTGGGTCACCAGACCTAAGTGATTGCTTAAGCATATCATCAGATAAGATTCTCCCTTGCAAAACAGTGATCTTTTTTAAACTAAAAAGGACTAGAAATTTATTCAGTACACTTATAAGGAAGTGGGGGGGGAAAAAAAAAAGCCAAACTGAAAAGCAGTAATCCATGCAAATCTATTGTCTGGGAAACCAATTTAGAAAATACTCCAGCTCATTTACCTGACTTGAGCTATGTGGTGAATGCATTACCTACAGCAATAAATTGAAGGAAAATATGAAACTTGCTCAGCATACTCAATATTGCCATTTATAATGAAGGCAGATACTGGGAATTGTTATCCTGTAATCCAGCAAGGCAGCTGAGGAACTGTGCAATTGCATGCAATCCTAAATATATTATAGGAAACAAGAGTTGGGGACACAAATAATACATTATAGGAAACAAGATCCATGGTAACCGTTGATTTGGTGGGATATATTTTCAACCAGAAATGTTGGCCATATAAGCACTATTCAGCCAAGTAAGCACTTAGCCTTATTATAAATTAGAGCTACAAGTTCCAATTCTGATTTCTGAAGAGTGGAGAAACTGGATGCGGTTACACATAACAGTATTCGCACCGGTGCTGTATGCCGGCAATGATTTGTGCACTTGCTTTTCAGAGGACCATTCTGTAAATGCCATCCTTTATCACTGCCGAGGTAATAAAAGCAGCATCCCCAGAAGTTTTCATTTCCGATGGAATTCATTGCTGATCTCATCTGTTTAAGTGAATGCAAATGGAAGCACTCTCTCCTGTTTCTCTGAAGGATTGATGCATTTCTGACTGGTGAGCACTGCACAGTGTCAGTCTTCAGAAACAAATGGAGGAAGATTGACACAGAATGGGTTCATACCTCATGTAGCCGCAGGATTTAATCTTCCTGCATCTCTGGGTGTCTCAGTGTCAGTCATAAAGTAGTCTGTGAATTACTTATCTCCTGACATAATTCAAATCTCTCAGAAATGTTATTTTTCTACTAAAAAGAAGGATTGACTTTGCAAGGCCCCTGTGGGCTGTAGAAAATACTGAAAAACTTGCTAGCGATAAATAAATGAAATACAGAACCGGAGAGAGCGTTCCCTTTGTTCACATTTATGGAAACTTCCATAAGTTGTGTTGTTTCACTGCATTAGGAGACATGCTACTTCTGTTGTAAGGTAGTTTAGTGTAATGTATTGTGTATTTATAGTTAAAGCAAAAAATTGCCCTTTTAGCAGCAGAGAACAGTAACAGCCCTGCAGGACATACGCCAGCTCGCAGTAAGGCCACTATCCGCAGTTCTGAAGTTGCAATGTACTGGAGACTGTCAGTCAGTACCTGGGTTTCTGGTGCTGCTTGCATGAGAGAGTTGCACTGAGAGAGGAATAACCTTTCCTAAAATGAGAGGAAGGCGAGGTTCGCTTTTGGTGAGGTTTGCCCACTTACTTTGAAATCTCTTTGTGGTAGCTTTGTTGAGACCCTTTTAAAATGGAGTTGATGTGCTGACATTTCAAAAGGTGCAGACCAGGAACAGCAGGTGAGGTCTCGTTGCTGAAGAATTGTGTGTCGTGTCCTGACTTCATTACACTACAGGGAGGAGGCTGATTTATGTATTTTAATTTCTCTATTAACTCAGTGATCCTCAATTCTGTAACTTTATATTGTTTTGAAGAAGACTCCTTCCATTTTCTTGACTGAAATGAAATGTAAAGAAATGGCTTATTTGGCAGTTCCAGGCTAGTATTTTTCCTGTGTGAGTTGAGAAAACCTTGTGACATGTGCTGATATTTCTGATAGAAATTTATTAATACTAATCAATTTTTATCATTTTTTTTTTAATTGTAAGCGTAAGTTACATCTAGGTGACTTGATTATATCAGGGTGTGTTAATTCATCCCCAGTCTTTCATCCTGGAATGTGAACTGCAGTGTTTGAGCTGCAAGAGCTACTACAACCTCCTGTTAAGAGTCCAAATAATCACTTACAGCGCAGTCTGCCAGCGTTGCTCCTTTTGTTTTTTTAGTCTACTGTGCTGTAGACTATGTAAGGGATTCTTTCCTGTGTAGTCAAGATACATTTACTCTATTAGAAAAAGGGCTCTTTCTGGGCACCCTGCTTATTCACTTCTCCTGCAGACTTCTTTTTTTTTTTTAAATACAGAATCTCAAATGTGTTTACTGTAGTCAAGTTTTCATCCAGTACAGAGTTCAGGTTGATGACCAGAGGTTTCTCAGAGCAGCCTTTTGGAGACTTCCTACCATGGGCCTGAATGAGTATAAATCAAACTTGCATTTGCTTTATATCAAACTTCCATTCAAAATTGTGGCCTTTAATGTTTTTGTTTGTTCTATACTTTACCTTTTCAGCAATTTATTACACTTTTATGTAAGATGGGTCAAATGCTTTGTATAAAGCAATGTTTGTGTCTTAAACTGAATGTTCTGTGGAAGAATTGAGATGCTATGTTCTTCCTTTCTGTCTACAGCAGTCGTCCTTTTTAGTTCACTTGGAAGATGTATATTTTATCATGCGTTGTTTCAGTGGATAGTAACTAAAATTTATTTCAGTTTATTTTGAGCTGTGAGTTTTGAAATAATAAAAAACCCACAACTGGAAAGCAAAAGCGTATGTTAATGATGATTGCATACATTAAGATGCCCCCTTTAGGCAGTAAAGCTAGACAGGTGGCCTTGACTTCCTTACTTACTGGAGAACTAATTGCCAAAGTCTTCTGACAGCTTAGTTTTTTGATTAGTCTGTATGATTAGGATATTTTGAAGACTGAAAGAAATGAATTACAGAGTCAATTGAACTTCACAAAAAAGATGCTCAAACTCATAGGACCTCTGGATTCAGGTTGGTGTAGAGCAGTCATTGAGTTGCATTTCCAGTCACTGCTGATTCCCCGCTGTCTGTCCGGGCTGTCCTGCTGATGGTAGCTGAGGATGGTAAGGAAAGGGAACACAGAGACCTAGTTTATGCTCTGTGAGTTTTGGAGCCAGAATGTTCCACTCAATGAGCAGAATATGCGAGTGACAGTGTATAGTAATAAGGCTTCTTCCCATTGTCTACCTAAGGACAGGTATGTAGGTCAGGTGTTTTCACCTGGGTAAGGAGTGCATTTGTTTGTATTCATTCTGCAGTGCAGTCCTGGAATGCATGAAAACAGATTTTTTTTTAAAATTTTTTTTTTATTTGTTGAAAAGATGATGCACTCCAATGCTACTGGCATCTGACTGAAGCAATTCTGAAATAAAGCCGCTCTGAAATTCCCTCACAGTCAGTTGTTTGACTCTGCAGACTTGCTCATGCTGGATATCGTTACTCACTGACACAGTCTTAGCCATTCCTCAGTGACAGCTGCTCATGTGAAGAAGGACTGCTTATCATTTTCAAAATTCTCTTTCTCAAAAGCTTCTGGACAACTTTGAAGAAAGGTTGGATTAATATATTCTACGGTAAAAGATACTCTTCAGGACATGTTCATCCTTTTGATATATGCTTCTAAGATTTGGCCTTTCGCTTGCATTCAAAATGTGCACATTGAGTCAACATTCACCACCTTGTAAAAAAAAAATTAAATGACAAATTAGTCTGTACCTAAGAATGCAGTATTATACCTCTGTCTTCTTAGAACTGTATATCCACGCTTTCCTATGGTTATTATGCTTCTGTGCTCGAAGACTTCAGCAAGGAGTTTTGACTTAACCAGTATTAAAGGCAACAGACATTTTTACTTCTGATGTCATGATCTTTTGACTCTTCTGCCAGATACTGAGAGTTAAATAATCTTTTACCAGTAGTCTGCTTTCTGAATGGAAGTTCTGCAAAATTCCCTTATATTACAAATCCATGAAAAACAGGGCTGCAAAATATGTAAGGTGTAGTCTAATGTTCCAGGTGATGTCTGTTGTAGGGAGTGGTTATATGACTGATTAAAGGACTGGTTGTTGATTTTTACAAAGAGATTTGGTAAATATACTTAATCAACTGTAACTTGCAAAACCAGCTGAAATTCTCTATGTGGCTGTGACCTTGAAAATAACAGCACGTGCACATAAGCATTTCTGAAAATCAACGTAAATATGAAGGCTAAAATTACTTAAAATCTGTTCTTAAAAAAACAAGTACTTTTTTCTGCCATTGTGAAAACCCCAACTCTTGTTAGTTTTAGAATTCAAAGTTACATTTGGGCTGTCACATAGCTGATTCTACTTAACCCAGTTAGTCTGTGGAAAAGGAGGCTCAGGGGAGACCTTATCACTCTCCACAACTACCTGAAAGGAGGTTGTAGTGAGGTGGAGGTCTGTCTCTTCTCCCGCGTAACAACAGATAGGACAAGAGGAAATGGCCTCAAGTTGTGCCAAGGAATGTTTAGGTTGTGCATTAGGAGGAACATCTTCACTAAAAGGGTTGTCAGGCAACTGAAAGAGTTGCAGGGGTGTAGCTGAGTCCACATCCCTGGAGGTTTTTAAAAAAGGAGTAAATGTCGTGCTTAGGGACGTAATTTAGCGACTGACTTGGTGGGGCTGGGCTGATGGTTGGGCTTGATCTTAAAGGTCTTTTGCAACCAAAAATATTCAATGATTCTATGAATTTTGTATTTCCTGTCTAATGTAGCTCATGAATGCCAAAGATTTCCAAAGAGGAATAACTGTATGTTAGTTGTACATTAAGAAAACTATCTGAAAATACATTATGACAAAGTGTTACAGAAAAATACATACACATACTGTTGCGTGGTAGCAATTTAATTGCAGCTGCAGTTGTGTTTGGTTTCAGGTTCATGTAACTACTATAGGTGGTAACTCTTTATAGCTTTCTTTAAAGGATGCTGTGCTTTCAAAATGGTGTATGTGTGTATCCAGATAATGCATAGAACATAATTTTCTGAGTGTTGCAATGTATAGATTGTTTGTGTTTTCAGTTTTAAGGCAGTTGAGCAAATTTCTTAACCGTAATTTTTACATCCTGTATAGCCTGCAATGTACAATGTATATACATGTATATGTACAGTGTATATGTATCTTCCTAGCTCCCAGTAGAAAGTTAGCCCCAAAGCCACTGTTTCATTTGCCCTTTTGTAGATATTTTGAATATCTGAGAGGGTGCATTCATTGCAAGTTTATTTTAACAGCATCTCTTACATATTTTTCAAATTTTGAGTAATTTGGGGATCTGTATCAGTGTTGACAAAATGCTTTCCAAAATAGTTGAATATGTGCTTCGGCTTTTGTGAGGGAGCTCCTGCACAACTGAAAAAGAGATTGGGGAGGCAAGTGTGTGACTTGTGTTGAACACGTGAATTTGCATTAACTATATAAAATAAAAATCACCTGGCAAGAAATTGCTGCTCTGTTTCTGAATGAACTTGCAGACTTTGAAGAAGGGAGTAAACAATAATAAGTAACAAATGCAAGCAAAAATGTTTAAAAAGTTAATATTCTACATTTAATGGCAAGTCTGATATAGGAGATGCCTTTGCAAACCAAAAATATGGATTAAGAACTGTTTTCAGTCAGCATTCTTTAACGTATCTCGTTTGCTCCGATCATAATAGAAGTAGAAACATAAAAAAGTGGGACATTTCATTATTATTCGTAATATGTTCTGATTTTGTTTTAAGACTTCTTATGTATTACAGGTTCTGATAATATCAAGCTTAGTTGTTTCAATTTGGATTCTTTTCATGTTTCAGAAACTAATGATGTTCAAATTCTTGATGAGGATGAAAAACAAAGCTTTTAGGTAGGAGTTGCATTGCTTGAAATTGGGAGCAATCATTTCTCCATCATTCCCTTTTATGCTGATTTTCAATTGCTAACAGTTTTCAAGACAAGAAGACATGGAATCAAGTTGTAGAAGATAATACCCTGTCTTATTATACGGTTTGTCGCACATCTGAGCACCAAATGAACAAAATCTCAGTATTCTCCAGACTTCGGTAGCTTGGAATTAATCTGTGAACAGCTATATTTGATCAAATATTTCTTTGAAATGAGGTTTTAACAGAACAGAGCAATTGTTCAAAATAAATGTATCTAGGAATAATTTAGAAATATCTGGAATTCTGAGTTTTTAGTGTCTGAACCATCAGGCAGCTCATGCTTTGGTCATACCAGAACAACAACACTAAGTCTTCATGGCGCAGTGGCATCTCCTTCCTGTGCCCCAGAAAGCTCAGGAACCTCTTACAGAATTACCTTATGGAGATAATTGTTTCTAGAGGTGCAGAGAGGGAAAAAGCACCTCAAACCATGCCCTGATTTATCACATTTTTGTTGACAGAGTGATTGCCTTTGCAATGTGAAGTGTGTAATAGCTGCTGGTATATTTTGCCTCCTAACTACAAGCATAAAATTCAAAATAAATTTTAATTTAATGAATTTTAAATGACTTTAAATAGAACTAGTCAGGCAAAAATGTGTTCATATTTAGCTTGAAAGGTCATTTTTTTTCCACATAAGACTCCAAATAATTTGACAGTTTCTGGAGATAAAAAGTGTTATTTTAGCCAATTTCAGGCTACTACAAGCTAATAATATTTTAGCATGTTTTGCTGTAAATTTCTAATGCATAAAAACACAGACTTAGTAAATGCCAGGAAGAGACTAGTTCAGAAAATACTGAAATTTATGAAATAGAAATGAGATCAGTATGTCTCTATAACAAACATACAAAAGTATAATTTGTTGCTGCATGTTTGTTGTTAACTCTTTCCTGAACTAATAAATGTCAGCTAAACTGCTGACCTCAGTCACTTGTTCCATAATCCAGCCACCCTCCATGCACAGAAACTCTCCAATCTCTTCATTTTCAGTATATGATGTATTACTTTTCAGTTAGTTACTAATTCATTGCATTTGTTAATTTCAGACAAGTCTTATCAAGCTCCACCATGGCAGAATACTTGCATAATTTACACCATTTATTTTACTTCTGCAACTTCTGGAGACGCTGCATTGGAAGTGTTGGGTGACTTTTTTATCTCAGTTCAGTGACAGGGGCAAATATGAAGAGCAAAGAGACTTTAGGAAGCCTTTGAAGGACCTATAAAATCACCTGGGTAACTGCAAAAGCTCTTGCTCTATGTTCTGAGGCATTACACGTAGAATAGGTTTTATCTGAATGTCCTTTATTCAGACAAAGGTGTGCTATTCCTTGTGACAACTTTGCTATTTCACTTCAGATTAGGAAACGGGAACCTTAATGATAAAATATTAAAGTGTCTTTTTGGAAACAGCTGAAAAGTCCTACTCATTCCTTCTTAAAATTTTGTGTTTTTTTTTTTTTCTAAAATATCACCCAGTCACTGACCACGTCTGGTATTGTCTCCATTGAGTGTTTCTCTAGAGAAAAACATCATATTTTTAAACCTGCTGCTACACGTGGGAAGTTAAGCATGTCAAGGAAGGAAATATATCCTTAGATATTAATTTATAATTGACTCTGTCACTTTAAAACAATAGAATTTAATACGTAGAATACCCATTACTGCCAAATAATAAGTGGATAGTCTTCTTCCAGCATAATGAAGTGTTTTGGTTTTGCTTGTCTCACTTTGGAGTTGGGTGAAACTTAACTACAAAGCCTTGGAAGCTTGAATATAAAAATTCATGTGGGAGTTTGACTTGCTATTAGCTTATTTGATAGAATTTTTCTGAGTAGATACGCTCTCAGACAGTATTATAAAAATTTGAATCCTTAGAGCAAAATACCAAAACTTAGGATGTGGTTGAAAGATCAAACTAAGCCTTGAGTTGAAAGAAAGTGATAGGGAAGATGGAAGATAACCGACATTCATGCTGTGATCCCACTCAGACCCTTTTACTTTGTTAAGTCCAGGCAAAAAGAAAAAAAAAATCCCATGCAGTAGCATTTCTTAAGAAGGTTACAGTAGATGCATGCATATTTCAGACATATCTGTGGCATATAGTGATCACTCTTAAAATATGTCCTCTACTAATTAAAAATAGCTAAAGCAGCAGTTTATTTTTATATTCTTTTGCAGAGACCATTATTCTCTTTATCTATCTAACCTAAATAAATTCTCTTCAGCACTTGTTCCCTTTTCAAGGAATAGAAGAAACACAGCAATCAGAAAAGGAACAAAGTAATCTTTCCCACACTAAACACTGTGATTCCTTTCAAAACAAACAGGGGCACACATGAGCATACATTTTGCTCCACTGAAAAGAAATAGTCTTCAGACTTCAATCCACATGCCCAGCAAAGCAAAACAAGAGTTAAATTTTTCGTAAACTGGGAAATGCTCTTGTTCCTTTCGGTAGATAACTAAATGCAAGAGCAAAAATAGATTAAGGTTATTTTACTGGGACTATATTGGAGGCACTTTGGCCCACTTCATTAGGAATAGCTCTTAGAAATTCCCCCACCAGGCTCTGGCCTCTGGAGCTTCTGTTGCCTCTTGTTTCTGGGCCCTCGTTCCCCAGGCTTGCCTTGGCAGATCATAGAATCATAGAATTCTGTGGTGGTAGAATTTGCAAAATTCAGATGGTCTCATTCTCTCCTTCCACTTCAACCTGGCCAGTCCAGAAACAGTTACTTGCTCTTTCTATACCCTCAGCATTCTTTTTGTCCCTACAGTATGTGGACTTCTGGCAAATATTTTGCCAGTTTTTCCCAATAAATGTGTTTATGTTAAGTAATTATGAAGTTTCGTACTTTTTTGATTCAGCATAAGCTGTCCCTCATTAGACAGTCATTAGACTCTATACATAAAATATTTTTTCCTAAGTGCTAAATGTTTCTCTGTAACAATGTTGGCTGTTGTCTGTATGGCATAAACTGTTATTTAGTCTGTGACTTCTCACAGCAAGCATTAACACTGATTATTATCAATTACTTTTTAGTTATTAGCCAACGTCAGGGAGTAGAAACGTATTCTATAGTGTTCTCTGGTTAAACAAATTCTAATGCATGCAAAAATGCTATCATACAAATAATTGGCAATATTATACATGTATATTTTAAATTTTAATTAAATCTTTTGACTGTATATCTGCTTATTTTCATAATGACTTTCCCCTTTCATGCCAGATTCTGGCATTACATACTGAATTCCACATTTTAACAGACACGCAGTGACTTGCAGGTTAGCACACCCTTATGCATCTCGCTGATTTCCAGGACTAGCACTCCTTGTTTCCAGTATGATTCTGATAAGCTGTGGGTGTCATTTGGCATCTTCACATGTTGAGGACATAGAGAAATACTCTGCTTTTCCCGTGTCAGTTAGGGCCTTTTGGGCACACAAACAGCTCAGTGATGTTTACAGCTACAAGCTGAGTATCCTGTGTTAGGTGAGAGGAAAAACACAGCAGTGTCCTGGGCCCGCGACACTAGAGGTACGAGCTGCAGGAGGGCTGCCAATGAGTAAAACTTCAGCTTTGGAAACAGGTGATGAAGAATCAGCCAGTGGAAAAATGCCTCAGTCTACCTTCCAGACTCTTCCTGTTTTGTTATCTACCTTTATTCTGTAGTTCAGAGTATTCTAATTAGAATCCGTTTCTACTTCCTTTGAGCCGAAGAAAGCCAAGTTGCACATGAACAAGTTTGTGAGTTGCAAGAGTCCTCCATGGATTTTAAGTACAGACATGAGTAATGCAACATTTTGTTTCTTATTTCCCAATTGTCTCATATGAATTTAAACTTGAGAAGAAAAATGCATTGCTTGCAAAATAGTTCTAAATATCTTTTTTTTCTTTGAAGAGTTATGCTAGCTAGGAGATAGTATGATGCTCAAGCCACTTGCTGAGCCACCTGTTTGACAGTGTTATCTCAGTTAAATGAAATCTCTTCTCAACTCTACAGTATTTGTTCTATTACATTAATTTGTCTTCTGTAACTAGTATTTCATTATTTTAGATATTGTGATTTTATGAGTTATGGAGATCCTATTTTGTTTTGCTTCACTGAATGCTTGAGTTCCTTATTCTGCTAGTGCTCTACACAGTTTAAAGAAAGATGCAGTTTACGTGATTACTGCCAGCTGACCAGGACATTTTTTGGTATCTGCTCCTTGCCTCTTTATGTGAAAAGGCTAAAAGGCCACCTTCTTCACCGGGCCCCTGCTTTCCTTTTACAGTGCAGGAGCTGAAGGTCTTTGGGGACTAGACAACCCTTGCCTGTCCCCAGTCAGAAAACGCATGACTAGTAGCAGAGATGTTTCCAGTAGGTAAATCCAGATTTTCAGTGTAGCGTGTGTCTCCGTCAGTCTCCTCCTTTCGTGCTGCTTTGCGATTCTGCATTGCTTATCTTGGTGGCAGTTTCTCAATGACTTCTCATAAAGTACAATAACAGCTGTATCTAGATACCTCCTATAGATGGAGAATTTATTCTTCTTCCACCCTAAGATCTGTTAAGGATTCTTCTGGAGGCTCCTCTTGTGTGCAGCTCATCCCTTGGCCCTGGTGATAAAAGCCCCGGTCCTGCTGTGGGGCATTACTCTAGTCGTCACATCATTCATGTCCCAGCCTACAGTCATAAGTCATTTGAGTCTACAGTCATGACTTACAGCAGGAAGGAAGAAGGAAGCCATTCCTTCCAGGTGATCTTTCACATACTTTCCCACTCCCCTACGATTTTATTTTTCAGGACAAAGTCTCCATTACAATCCTCTTTAGAGCCACACGATGTTGTTCGAATTTCGGTTGTCTGGAAATGAACTGCCAGCTTGTTTTGCTTAGCTGTATGCTTGCAGAACTGAGATGTCCCCTCACGTTTCTGGTACCAGGAAAACTCCCTTTTCTTTTATTGAGAGAAGAATCCCTTCTGGAAGGCTCTCTTTCTTTTCACATCTGTAATTGAGAGAGCTAGAAAATGAGCACTTTCACCATGACTGTCTTAAGTGTCTAAAAATAGTTACAAGACTACGAAGAGTGTTCTGTTTGTGGATTCTGTGCCACTTTCTGTGGAGCTGAAGCAGAAGGCTGACTTTTTTGCACGTATCACTTTCTCTGAGAGCTGCAGAGCTGGTTCTGGCATCTTTACACTCAGGAAGGTCTATAGTGGAGAAAGGTTGCAGCGTACACTGTCCTTTTATTTCATTGATGACTACACGCAGAAGGCAGACCCAGCAAGAGTTGTTAAAGGAACGGATGTACACAGTAAATAAGAATGCACTAAAAAAAAAATAAATAAATGCACATACAGAGTATGAGTAAAAAACCAAGCTGCCTTTTTTCATTTTCTCAGACTAGGAAAGGGTGTGACCCTAAAAGGCTGCGTCTTAAAAGTAACACAGATCTTTTCATGCTTGAATGTCATGTTTAAGTAATTTCCTCTTTTTTTTTGTCTGTGGTGGATTTCCTTAGGAGAGGAGAGCTTGAAATTATGCAGTTTGTTATTCTCAAGGACTGATTTTCCATTCAAATGAGCAGCATCACAGTATTTCTCATTCTGAGTTTTGTATTATTATTATTATTATGGTGTAAAGGTCTTTCACCATCTATGGTAAAACAGTTGTGATTTCAAGGGAAAGAATGAATAGGTCAGGAGGACTCTACTGTTGAAAAAAATAAGTGTCAGTGCAATTTGAGCAGTTTTCAAATGAGCCCATCTCCATCAGAAATAAAAATCCCACAAGTACTTAGTTTTTGCAATTCCTCTCTGTAGCAGAAAAAAGAAGTGGTGTTTTTTTTCTCTCATGAGAAACATATTCACACAGCTATAAAGAGAATGATGTTAGAGTACTTCAGGAAAAAAAAAAGGTTAGATTATGCAGTAATTTTGTTTTCATTGATAATGTATTTTGTTAGATGTGCTTGCTCAATGAAAGCTGCTCAGTTGAGAACTTGTTTTCAGTTATGAAAATAAAATTAGTTTACTTCTTCTGTTACGGTGACATAAATGCATACACCTCGTAAAAAGAAAATTCAGCCATGCTTTCTTGCTCTCCCAGAACTGAATTGTAAACATTAAATCCTTGACTCCACTCTAGATAGATTAGTTTTGAAACATCCCAGTACTGCTGAATGTGGAAAATTTTTATTGGATTATTGCATGAATAATTTATTGATTGGAGTAAATTTTAGTGATACTGTGAAATATGCAATGTAATAGACTTAGCAGAACAGAAACAATTAGGTATACGTTTGACAACAGTGAAGCTGTAAGTGTCAAATAGCAAGAAGTTGTGTCTTGTGAACCGCTGGGATGCTGCAACTGAATGTGCAAGAGCATAGACCTAGCTGTTAAGATTACATGGGAGGCTGATCTCACCACAGCCAAGGACATGTTCAGACTTCTGCAAGAACACTTGCAAAATTTTACAGATATTTTCTATTTAGTCAGTTGAAATTAAATTACATTAAATGAAATGGTTAAGATTTTAAAAATGCAAATCACTTCTCAACTGTTGCTTTAACTCTGCTTTTCAAGGTTTAGCTCTGATCTCCAAGCCTATAAATTACAGCATCTTCCTCTTATCTTTCCTTATGCCTCTCGTGCATCTTTCTTTAGCCTTTTTCTGAGAACAGATATTTGATACTGAGACAAATTCTGTGTAAAAATATTTGTTTCATTGTCACGTATAGGCTCTTAAATCACTTGTTCAACCACAGAACTCTCTTTATCTTGGGACAAAACATATTCTGTGCTTGACCATTGCCTGAAATGGTTTCAGGCTGACATATTCCAGGAAGGGCAGAGAAAGGGCATTTTAAGCACACACAAAAAAAGAACCTTTCAGGTACATCGGGATAAGGCTACGGTGAAGTCTTTAGCACCAAGGTCACGAGTTTGATTCCCGCTCCATCCCCATGCGTTGCCTGATCTAGTCGAGAGGCGTCCCTGCCCATGACAGGGAGGTTGGATTAGATGATCTCTAAGGTCCCTTCCAGCCTAGGCCATTCTATGATTCTGTGATTTGTCTGACTCCCATATACTGTGTCTGTGCGTAACTATGGGAGATTCCATAGTGTGGATCCCTTATCATCACCTAGAGCTTTTTTGGTTGATCTGTTTCAGACTGTTGTTACTGCTTTTAGAAGATTTTCAGCTGCAGTTTCTAAGTTCCTACTAATCAAACTAAGACTACTATGAAAAAAATGAATTATAATCTGAAGAAGGACATTTAGAAGTTGCTTTTCAAAACCCACACATATTTTTTTATTATTAAATTGTTATTGGCGTTTAGTATTACAGCAAATTCCTTATGTAGAAAATTGCGAGAGCCTCAGAAATCACAGTTCCTGATAATGGCCTTCACCTGGTGCTCTCTGTGTGAAGATACTGCAAGCAGGTCCACCCCAGGACTGAAATGCTCATATTAGAATCATGGCACCTGATGAAGAGATTCTTGTAACAACCTGTGCAATACAGTAGATGTTCTTTACTATTGCCCAGCTCTTTTCAGTGCCTCGCTGCAGTAGCAAGACTTTTGCATTCTGTGCTTCACCAACACCTTACACATCCAAGCGCTGATAAAAGGGATCCTCAGTAGGCTGGGGGCAGGACGTACCGCAGGAATGTCACAGCCAGGAGACTCCCCCTGCTACGTAAGGACAGGGTCATGATGCCTGAAGCTGCTTCTGGTTCACTCTCAAGAGCATGGAAGCAGACAGACTAAATCAAATGGTAAATGCACATTTGTCTTGAGATTTTAACGTGTAGCAATCTTCAGCTGAAACATCTGCTGTAATGAACTTAACATTTGCACCAAGGACGGCACCAGTTTACTTAGTGTCCTGCATTAACTTTGCTTCTCCAAAGAGTTGTCCTTCTTCAGAGGAGGGTGGATTTGCTACTTGTGCTTTTGGAAACTGTGGCGGAACCTTATAACCATGTGCCTGGTGGCTGGCAGCAGGGCTGCGCTCTGGGAAATGGACAGGAAGTAGTGGCATTGGCTCGTAAGAATATTCTAGATTTGGTGATGATAGGGCAAATTTGTGAATCCAGGGAGCAGCAGTGCATGGAAGAAATTAGTGAAGACTGAATCCAGTCTCCAGTTCTTTGGACTGATACTTTTTTTTTTTTAATGCGGCTTGGTAGATGGGACAATTTTTTTTAAAAAAAAGTACAGTGGCTGCAACATAAGACTTTCTGTATAATTTACTTGTGTTTTAATAACAAGAAAACAGCTGCTTGTTTAAAATTTCTGCTGGCTTTGTAGGGACTGTTAGAAAGCTTCTTTGGAGCAGCTAGCTAGAAAGAAAAGAAATAAGCAATAAGAAAGAAATAAAGAACCATGCTCTTATTTCAAAGGATTATATCTTTAGCTATCTACTTGATTATTATTTATTCTTAATCAGTTTTTTTTGTATGTGGTGGAACGTCTGAGATTAAAAGTATCCATGGCAAGAGCCAAAAAAAAAAATCTTAGTTACTGTGATCTGTTGTCTCTCTCTGAAGGAAATGTTTGAGACAGAATTCAGCGCTATGTGTAAAACAACAGAACAAAAGTGAGGATTTGTTTTCCAAATAAAAGCCTTTTTATTTCCTTTAATGTTTTTGTATGGTAGTGGAGTTAATCACAACGTGATACATTAAAGCAAGAAGTGATGAGACAAAAGGAACTACACCTTTCATGTGACATCAGTTATAAGGCTTTGAATTTGGAGGAGATTTGTAAATTGGGGAAAACATTAGACTCACTTCTGTAGATAAACAAGTAAATACCATTAAAAGAAAACCCCATTTAATCTAAAAAAACTCACCAATTTTAGCTGGTAGTGGTTGTTTCAGCCGTAGCTGATTTTTGCTAATAAAAGCATGACAAAGTTAACTAAATATAGTCTCAATTTTCCAGATGACTGACTACGCCATAGGGCTGGAGCTTTTGGCGTTTGTGCATCTCTTGAGACAGTTACTGGTTCTTTTTCTGTTATTGCTTTGATATGTAGATATTTTTGAGGAACAGGTGCCAGTATTACCCCATCACATCTTAGAAAGACATCTATTCACCTTTTACAAAGGGACAGATATTTTTTCCCTTTCAGAATATTCTAAGCTTGAACAGTAAGCAGCATGTTATAGTCCTTACCAGTTTTCCTTTTTGATCTTCATCTTTGTTGTGCTGTGGTTTCTGCAGATTATCTTTGAAGGGTTAAGGTCACAAGTAATAATGCTGTGGGCTTATGAAATGTTTTGAAATCTCTAAATTATAATGATGACTTTGTGTTTGCAAAGTATATTCAACCATGCAGATATTAACACCACCTGCTATTCTTATTAATTGCATTGATACCAGTCATATATAAATAATTCATCTCCCTTTTGCTGCATTATGCCTTCAAATCTATGTATGTTTACATATTTCAAATTTTATTCAGATTTTTGTCAAGAGAATGTAACTTTGCTTGCAAAGTCAAGCACTTGCAAATTGAAAACAGCATTTTTATGACTGTCAGTGCAACGTTAATTCAGCCCCCTTCTGGATTCAGCTGGTGGGCTGAGGGATGTCCTGTGGAAAAAGTAGTATCCAATAGGGTAATTAGAATTTATATTGCAAAGCACAGATGTGAATGTAGCGAGGGGAGAATTAAATTTACACGGACAACTGGGTAAGTCTGGCATTTCCCAACTTGCAAGTGCTTGCCTTTGCGACCTCCTTGTGCTTATGAAGTATGCTGTTTCAGACTGTTCCTTATTTCCTTTAAGAGGCAAAAGAAGGAAGCTATGATGGACTGTACAACTGCAAACTCCCTGGCTCGCAGCATCTTTAGGGAGACTTGAATTCTTAAACTAGGCAGCTGGCCCCCGAGCTACCGGACTCTCAGCATATTAGTTTGCTGCTAGTGCAGGAGGGGGAAGGAATGTATTGATACAGATTTCTTATTGACTAATCAGACTCTAGCCCTGCGTCCAGAGGTATGGATTTCTACTGTGTTGGAGGGCTGGAGTAAGTGCTGAGTTACAATCAAGTGAAAACGAGATTGTCTAACTGGCAGGCTTAATTAGGTTGTGTCTCCACTTACATAATACGTGGTAGGAATATTTTTAATGCATAAAGCAATAAATGAAAACCTCAGAGAAACTGGTGTCTGTCTGTCAGTATACGGGGTGGTTAAAGGTAGTTTTAGGCACAAAATAAAGAAATGCTGTACCCAACTGAAGTGAAAAAAAGGCATGTGAAGAATATGTAGTGACATTGGGGTTAGGATGTGCAAGTTAGTTCTTCCCAAAGTTCGTTTACGTTGCATGTGCCCTCTAAAATGTGGCACGTAATCTGAAGAACTCATTCACTTCTTGCATGCTTTGAATTTAATGATGCTTTTATTTTACAAGCTTCATTGTGTGAGGAAGGATTAATTGCTGGTTTATAGGTAATAGCAAGTAAGAAACGACACTAATTCCATCTGTATAATAACAAACAAGTCAGTAGTGTTACTGTTGCATGGTTTTGCTATTATTTTGTTACTTTTTTGTGAAGTTTAAAATAATAAATTAAGTTGGGGGTACCAGAAATTGTGTCTCTAAGGGAAAATGTGAGTTCGATATCAATACTAACTGTCAATATGTTTACATTAGCATAGAAAATGGAAATATTTATTTCATTTTTAGAAGAAAACAGAGAGATCTATAATTCTTGTATGCCAGGGAAACATCTTAGGGCACTGAATGATCTGGATATCAAAGGAGGCTGATTGGCAGAGGCTCAAAAATATTTTGGAATAGCTGTCTCTGTTGTCATTTTCCCCATACACATGCTTGTAGTGCCTTCACTTGCCCCAGTATTTTCTTCTGAATGATCTAATACTGTTCCCGTTTTATGTTCTCTTAGCCTGTAACTCGCACACAGAATAATTGGCCAATACACATGCACTGAGGCTTGCTCTGCTTTTAGAAAGGTGCATGGATAGCTGTGTACTTGAAGAAGTAGATAAAAGTACAAGAGATTTAGCAGTGCTGGAAAAGTCCTGATGCAGACACAGGTCTTGTGCTATTTTCTTGATATTCCATTCAGAGAATAGTTTCAATGCTATATCATCACAAGATTTTTCACCAGCATAAAACAATTCTGTGTGTTTGCTGGAACTCTGCAAAGACTTATCAGTCTTGACAAAGTCGTCCCTTCCATCCACTAGAAGTCTGGACAGAAAACTTTTGACAGAAATTCTGAACGTTCAAGAGCAAACATGAGAATTGAGCTGGTGAAGTGGAAGATCAGATTCATTAATGACAGTCTTCCCTTGCTATAACTCAACATCCAGTTTTTCAGCTAAAAGTCATTAGCAGATCAGAAAAGAGAAAATAAACATTTTTATATTTTGTGCAAGTCAACATACACATTTTTAGTGAGTGTTCTTCAGATTTTGATTATTTACCAAAAACTTTTTTTTAGATTAATTAATCTACTGTGATCATGAATGCTAGGAAACAACAGCTTAACATTAGGTGTTTGTTCTAGTTGTGGTTTGGCCCTGACTGGAGGCCAGGAGCTTACTAAAGCTGCTCTATCACTCCCTTTTTTCAGATGGACGGGGAGAGGGAAGATATAATGAGAGGCCCGTGGGTTAATATAAAAGCAGTTTAATATAGCAAAAGCAAAGACTGTGCGTGTTATTAAAGCCAAACAAGATTATTCTCTACTTCCCATCAGTGGGTGATGTCTGGCTGCTTTCCCAGGGAGCAGGGCTCCAGTGTGTGTGGTGGTTGCTTGGGAGAACAAACACAAATAGCGAATGCCCCCTCCCACTTCCCTCTTCCTTCTCGCTGTTATATCTGAGCTGACGTCATTTGGTATGGAATAGCCCTTTGGTCAGTTTGGGTCAGCTGGCCTGGCTGTGTCTGCTCCCAAGACGTTGCCCACTCCCAGCCTACTGTTGGGGTAACGCTGGAAAACCACAGCCTTGGTGCTGTGTGAGCGCTGCTCAGCAGTAGCCAAAGCACTGGGGTGTTATCAACACCATCCTAGCTACCACTCCAAAACGAAAGCACCAGAGAGCTCCTGTGGGAAGATTAACTCCACCTCAGCCTGACCCAATACACTCGTGCAAACACTTAACATTTCTGAAGAAACCTTTTTATGTGCAGATCTTCAACTGCACTTTGCAAAGATATGCAAATGTAAGTATGAGGTTTGACATGGAGGGGATGTGGCTGAGGAGGATATACGGCTCTGGGGGTGCAAATACATCCCGGGACAGTGCAGCACCTGTGTTACAGCCAGCAGCACTTACAGGGATACTGGGAGTGTGAGAAAAGAGGGAAGGGATGGGTTAAGAGAAACTTGTACTTCCTTTTGTCCATCCCACTGCAGGAAATCTATGCCCAGTTGTTCTCATTTTAAGTCTGGAGGAGGGGGACAGAAAGAAGGTGTGAAACTGTGTCTCTGCTTCTGCATACGCCTACAGTGTCACTTCTCGCAGTAGTGACCCTCCTATCACTTGGGGTGCCTGTGTCTCTACACTGCTTTGCTGCTTTGGTTTTATTGTTTTTTTCTTTTTATCCACAGGCCACTAGCTGTGGCCGCTCTGTTGTCTCTTTTCTGATGTGGCGTCACATCAGGCAGAATCCAAGATCAAGCACTAGAAAAAACCCTCCTTTTTTATAGTACAGATTCCACAAAGCATTTTCCATCTGCACACAGACATACTGTTAAACATCCTTTCATCAAACTTCTATGCACTGTTTCCACTGCAGGCTTTTCCAAAGCTAGTTTTGTTTTAAATGTGCCAGAATATTTTCTCGTTTCCTTTTTCTATTGATAATTTGAATTAAGGTAGATTTTGCAGGTAGTATTAAGTGGGAGGGAATATAAGTCAGGGCCTGAATCTGTAGAAGAAATCGGAACTTACTTACCTGTCACATTAAAACTTCAGGTGTTGATTGCAGAGTGCCCCGGCGCGGGAGCAGGCAGCTGCTTGGGACCCGCACTTGGGCAAGGCCCTGATTCAGGTGGTGATGGGAGAGCCTGGGCTTCTGGGCCGGCCCGTGGATGGGTCTCACACCAGAAATTTCATTCTTGACTGAGGAAACCTTTTCCGACCAAAAGTCATCGAAACTAGTATGCTTCTACAGTTTTGGTTTTAACAAATTGACATCTGCTGATAAAATGCGTAGCTGAAAACCACCTGGGAAGCTGTGTGTACACACTGTGTTCCTGTTTGGCAGAGAGAGGGTACTTGATACTTGCGACTTACACTGTTTTACGTGTACTCTTTAAACCAAAGCATTTAGTGATGCTAGATGTTATTATTCCCTGTCAGCTTATATATATTCATAAAAGACAATAAATCCCATGGTTTATTCCAGCTTTAAAAAAACCCTACAAACAGTAATTTTTTTTTATGGTAGCATCAGGAACCACTATGAATGTGGACCCTGAAATATAAAAATGAGATTAAAAATATGTATACTCTATATGTGGGGAGTTTATTTTCTTCCAGTGATTTTCATTACAGATGAATTAGTTTTTCTTTTTAAGAACACATTTGCAATTTAATTTTTCCAGCTATCAAGCATTAGACACTTGATTAGCTTAAACTAAGAGGATTCAAGAAAATTCTTCATGCATGATTTTCAGCTTCAAGTAAGATGTAATAGAATAAAATAGATGTTAATTAAATACCTCTCGTGCTGGATGACACTACCACATTATACAAAATAATTCCAATACTCCTGCCCCAAAATTAGTATCTAGGACACTGTCCTACAGAATTTAATTCTGCTTTTTCCCACCTGGCCTTGCAAAATTTTATGCACTTGAAATTTTGGCACATAGGGATGTAAAATTTTGCATAGAAAAAAAAAATTCAGTTCAGTAACAAATTAGATCTAGAGGTAAACACTAGAAGTGCAAATACTTGTGGAGGTCTACAGGTAGCAATTATATTTCTTGCAAGCAAAGCAACTGTAAAGGCTCCTAACCTCTTGTCAGTAGGTTCTGTTGAAAGTAAGGCATATCAAAACACAGTTCTGGCTCCAGTATAAGGCTCAGCCAAACTGATGTTAGCATTGGTGGAAGTTTTTGGTGATTGTCCTGGAGTATTACAGACCCACTCCCTAAGAGAGGTACCTGTGTAAATGAAGTAGGGCTGGTGTGCTTCCATCTTCATCCTTAAGTTCTGCTCTCATCCAGGCAGTGGGAAGTCCTTCTGACAGTGTTTGATAGACTTAAATTAGCTTTTTGTATTTTGTTAGCGTGAACAAATTTTAAGTGAGTGCTTGTCCAACTGCCTCTCACTGTGGGAAAGAGAGAGCAGGGTTTGATCAGGCAATGAGCTTGCTGGGAAGGGCAGATGAGTAAGATAAGAAGGGCCTCCAAGAAATTCTACTTGTTTGGCTGAGTCTCCAGCCCTTTTTTACCTTGCTGTTTGCACTGTTATTCTGCTATAAGAGCATCTGTTTGCTCAGTCTGCTGTAGGGAGATTCTCTGTGGGCTCACAGCAGTTCGCTAGTGAATGTGCTGCTCAGGGGAACTTGTGTACTGGGACCACCTCGGAGGCACCAGTGGGTCTGTGCACTGTCAGCTCCTTTCCCATTTGGTTTCTGTTCTCTAGTGCTGCTTGTCTCAGGTGTTGAGCAGGGAGATAGGGGAGAGATGACTATACCTGACCACTGCAAGGAAAATTAAAGCCTTGTGTACTCACTCATTCTCATTAACGCAGCAAAGCATCCTATAGCATCATAATTTTAAAAGTAGCACGCACAATGCTGTTTCTCCAGTGTTAATTGTGGTTTAGGATTTTTTTTTCAAATTTTCACTCATGCTGCACACTGAAAGAGCATATACAGCTCCCTGCAGATTTTTGTCAGAGTGTATTTAACTGAGTTATGTCCTAGAGAAAACCAAAAGGACAAAGCTGCACATCTGCCACTTTGCCAGCTTTCCTGTTCCGCCTTGAGGATGAGTTTCTGATACTCAGCGGTACCTTTAAAGTCAAATCCCAGGAGCGAGCTGCCTCTGGCATTAATCACTGACAAAGGGATAGCCATGGAGAGCTGGCTGTGTCAGCAACATGAAACGTTGGCCAGAAGCCTACCAGTGTGACCCTTTGACTGGTTAAGAGAAATAATCTTGCACTGGAAGAATTTACTGATCACTCAGTTTAATTGATTTGCGCAAAGACAGCAGTGGCTGTCTGTGTAAACAGAAGGCAGAAGTGAGTAGTTTCCATTTGCTTGCTTGCTTATTTATTAGTATAGTGTTGTAATTCAGCGTAGGCGCCTGAAAAAAACGAAGCTTGTTGGATTGCATCAGGTTTTTTTCTTTCTGAGTATGCCAATGTTTTTAGAACAACAGAATTAACTCAATTATACTGCATTGACTTCAAATACTTTAAATATTAGATAACAGTATCATATACCACCTGTTAAAAATACTTTCAACTGGAACCTTTGAAGTATTTTTCCGCCTTGCATTTTGATGTTTTCATACTCAGCTAGAAGTAAAGTTGATTCTTGCAGAGATCTCTGAAAAGGAACTGTTATTGGCAATTAATTATGTTTGGTTTTCTTTTTGCATATGGAAATCTAAAAAAATAAAATATTTATGACAGTTATTCTATAGTGGGTTTGGGTTGTTTTGTTTTTACCCCTAGATCTGCCTGGGCACTTATTTTTTTTTTCACCTTTTATAATTTGTCTTTTAGCAATATACCCAGAATTTCAAGGCCAAAGTTGGATTTCACTGACAAACTTGAATGTACTGTGAAACTGAACGTGATATCTTAATGTTACTCTGAAGCTGCAGAGCACAGGCATCCCGTAACATGTTTCTGCAGAATTTTATTCAAGCTATGTTAGATAAGAAGGACATTTAAAAAGCAATTATTAAGCATGACATTTCATTTTTTTTTAAAAAAAAGTACAGATAGATACAGAGTACCTATTGATTGACATCTGCATGTAATCCTGCTTATCGGATTTAACTAAATCTCTCTTTGAAGTGTTGTTAGGCTGAACTGAGATGTTTTCATGAAATTTCACATTAGGTCATAATGGATTTTTCTAGTTTGTCATCTATTGAATAAAATGCATAAACTTAAACTCTTTAAAATGTAAATAAAAGAGGCAAAAAATATACTTTCTCTGAAATTGGCTTTGTGTTTAAATCATTCTGTATCTGTTTTGAGAGTTACTTCTTTATTTTAGCTCCTTATAGTGTGTACTTTCTAAAGGGGCAATGCATCAGAATATTCTTGTGAGCAAATACTGACAAAATTAGACTCTAATCACTATACTGGGTTTATAGGTTTTGATTAGTCTTTCTATCTGTTTCGCATATGGGTTTTTTTCACTTTTCATAGTGTTTGCTGATGTTGCATGTTATTTTTTGCTTTCCTTTCTATTGATTAGTACATGAATGACTCTGGTGGCACCATACTCTGTTGGCACCATCTTTTCAGTGCATTTCTGATTCATTATTTGGTTTTTTTCTCTGCTTTTGCATCAAATTTTGCCTTCCCAGTGTTTGCTTATCACATATAATTGTAAAGATAGATTTCAATTGATAAGACATTAAATCACTGAATGTGCATTGTGTTTCTCAGTTGAATTGATATCTGAAATCATAATTTCATCTAGTATGGTTGGCTTTCAGTGTTGTGTATTTATTTTGCCCCTCTTTCATTCATTCTTTCATTCCCAATTTTAGCCCTGCAGTTTTTAGCCGCCTAGATGATAATTCAGTCAGCATAAGACTACCAAAATGAAAATATACCCAAAAATATCTCCAAACTTTATGGATTTATTGATCCCTCAACGAAAGACATAACTGACCTGGAATTTCACAGTAGAGATGTCAGCTACTTCTACTGGCAAACTATTTGGAAATGCAGCACATGAGCTTAACAACTTCATTTTGGTAGCTTTTCAGCAGCTCCACTATGTAGGAACGAAGGGTGTGTTTGCACATTATTTGGGTTCCTGTGCCAGTAGCATCTGGAGCCCTCCCCTGCATGCGGGTAGCGCCAGTGACAGTTGCAGTGTCAGTTCTGCATGGGCAGAGAGGCTTCAGTGTGGACTGAGGAAGCTTGCTTGAGCAAATAAGCTGTACCAAGTGACAAGCCTCTACATCTCCATTGGGACTATTACTTGAGGTAGACCTACGTTTGAGGTACACCTACGTGTGCTACGCTTTTCTGGATGTCAGTTTGAAATTCCCAAAGGCGCTGAAGTGAGTAGACTGAGCACTATGAAGCAGCTGGAGAAATAGAACCAAGAAGTAAGCATTTTTTAAAAACAAAGTTGGTGGGATTGACTCTTTGGCAGAAGTCCTTGAGAAGGATATAGATGCAGAAAGCAGAGACACTAAGAATGTGCTAAAGAGTATAGCAGGCGTTGAAACAGTACCTTTAACTGGAGGAGAAGGTAATAGGCTGGTGTATATAATGACATTAGCAAACCAAAATCGTAGATGGCTTTTGCCCTTTGTGTTACTCAAAGACCTACTAGTTGAAAAACATTAAGTGCTAGAATGTTAGTGAAATCAGAAGCAAGAAACTTTACATCCAGGTATCAACAGTTTACAGGATAAAGATAGGAACAGTAAAAGGTAAGGAATGAAAGAATTCTCCTGACAGTTACCTCAAGTGAATTGAAAACACTTTTGCAAAGAGAAAAAATAATAGGAGATGTCTACTAATAAATGAAGTGAGGAATGGAACAGCTGAATCCTTTTGGTCATTGGAGAGCTACACGTTGTTTTAAATGCTCCTTTATAAAATTATTCTGCCTTGCTGATTTTTTCAGCAGAAATAGCATGTTTGTATTTTTATTCCATTTGTGTCCCTGATGTAGTAAAGGGAATAGTTTCTTGTTTCTAGTTAGATGTCTTCTAATGGATAATTTATAAAGATTATAGTACTGACTACCTATACAGGTGAGGGCTAAGCAATACATACTGTTTTTCCTGTCAGTGTCTCTCACACTGCATCCAGCTGGGTGACCACTGGTACATCAAGACAGAGGCCGCAGTGCCTTAATGCTTTTCTGAAGGCAAATGACATTGAGCTTCACCTGGGATTGGACTAGATGATCTTTTGAGGACCTTTCCAGCCCCTAACGTTCTGTGATTCTGTGAATCCAGAACGGTATCTGCACGCACTCCATGTCTGCCAGCCATACCTGTCTGTATCTGACTTCTACACTCTGCTTGAACTGCCTTCCACCTTATCAGTTCTACAAAACCGCCGTAAATCTTAACCAGTTTACAAATTTCAGAGTTTTTAATTTCGGGAGACTTTAGTGTGAGGCTTCACAGGATGAGATTTATACATCTGTTAGGAAGAGTTTAGCCTTTACTGCATGATATTTGATTAATTCGCCCCTTAAGTATCTCAGGGAATCGCTGTCAGGGTGCAGTGAGGCAGCTGCCCCCGTGCCGTGCCAGGCACCACGTGGGGCGAGGCGAGCCCACCAGCCTGGCGGCAGAAGCTGGAGTTGGCCGTGCTGGGCGAGTCCTGGTGGTGGGGCAGGTCAAGGAGGAGCCGGCATCTCGAGTCGGGATCCAAGAGACACTTGGCCGGGCACAGGCATGGCTGCAGCCCCGCAGGCACAGGTGGGGGGCAGCTTCCCCAGGAGGGGGCTGCCCCACTGCCCACCAGTCCTGGTCCACTGGTACGTTGCAGGGCACAGGGCTGGCCCCGTGCACAGAGCCTGACGTTAGCTGCTCAGTCTGCTCTTCCAGCAACCTTCTTACTGCCAGGGGTTTTTCAGCTGCAAGGAGCTACAATTGCAGTCTCAAAGGAGGAGCTTTGTTAGCAGAAGGGGATATAAAATTTTCACTGTACGAGCAATAAAGATTGAAGAGGATACGGTGGTTTTGCTCAGCGTCCCCATGTGTGTCTGTGCCCTCTCCACGTCTCACTGTCATAGATGAGTTGCAAAATTTTCTAGGCCTTGCTGCAAATTGGCCCTGAAGTGCCACAACCTCCCAGGAGCTTTGTTTATATCTTGTTGGTCAAAAATAAATAGGCTTGATACATCCAGTTATTTTGAACAATGATGAAATGTAGTAAATAAATGCCACCCTAGATACTAGTCGAAGTAATACAAGAATACTTTATAGGCATCTGCTGTTTATTCTGAAATGCTACCTAAATTTAAGATGGCTGAAAATGCAAAATACCACATAGGGATTTTTATGCTAAATATAAGAGTGAAATAGCTCCAAGAAGGGGAACAGAAATGTTGCAATATTGTTTGAGTGCTGCCATGGCTTGACTAAAAATGTTCCGAATATCGTTTCTTCCAAACTGTTTGTGCAAAGCTTGATTTCAGTCCAGGTTCAGCAATATGGTCATGAGTTTTCTGGAGTCTTCCGTAGCTGTTGCCTGTATTAACAAATAATGAGCAGGGTAGGAAGGGATCAGTAGGTGAAGCATTTTGTATTGTGATACCAATATCATTAGTATATGTGGTTCAGTGATTTTACTTTGGACTAGATTTAGTCTGGTCCATGGACTGAGGTGGTCTATACCACGTAGATAAATCAAAGCGATTGAAGTGCATTTCATGCACAGCTGCTTCAGTTTTCCTCACAAGGAATCTAGTTTGCGTGCACCAAAACTGCTCTGGAAGCGTGACCCTTGTACTGAAAAAGGGAGAAATGGAGTGATTCTTTTCAAAACCACTTTAGTACTCTAAGCCAAAAGCTACTGTAAATACAGCTTATGCATTCTATATATCAAAATGTTTGAAAACTAATAAGGCTCGTCTATAACGTGGAAAGACCTGTGGTTAATGGTAGCACTGCATTAGTGCCGGAAACTGTGAGATCACTTTCAAATAACATATAATCCAAACTCAAGTCTGATTTTGTTCTTCAGGATATGTGTGGTTTATATTTTAATGTCTTTTTATTTATTTTTTTTAGTTCTATGCTCAGTGTCCACTGGAAATTGAAAACAATTGAGCTGGCTACTTGCTTTAACTAAAAGCCATTAGAATTATTATTTTTTCCTATAAGTTATTTTGATTTTAGGGCATCATAGATAGTTAGTCTTTATATAGACTGTATGTCAATCTAAAGTGAATATAGTATTCCAGGCTATGATGATGAAAGAGCTGAAAAACACTATTTCGGTATTAAGTGGGGAAATTGGGCTTTGGAATACCAGGAACAGAAGGTAACATTGGGAAGAAGGTCGTACATCTTTAATATCTTGAAGTAGAAGCATATTTTTTCTTAATTCTCTGGAACAGCTGAATATTTTCCACACCTGTTGAGGATTTAGGAAGTACAATAATACATAAATGGCTCATAGCTAGATGTTTTCAGCATAAGAAATGTTTTAGTTCTGCACAAAGAAAGGGGAATTGGCTGACAGATCTACTCTACACTTCCCACCTGTGCTTGATAAATAGAAAATAGCAACAGTTACTGCTTTTAAATGTGTCTTTTAAATCTTTGTAATTTTCTCTAAACTTTTTGTTGCCACACAGAACAGGATGTTTGGGAGAGAGGGCAACAAAGAAAATGCTTGAAAGAATCTGCCTGTCCATATTGGAAAATAAGCAAATTATTAATAAAAAAAAAAGATTAAGGAGCTGGAAGCTGTGTTCTGCCCTGCCCTAGTTGATGGACTGAGAGTGTTGTGTTGCATACTGTAAATTGGCAGTCGGCTGTCATCATGCCTTCGAAAGTCAAATGACTTTAAATCAGAGCTTCAGCTAATGTGGGAAGACCTTTAAGCTTTTCTCTTTTCCTTCTGTTTTTTGTTTCCCAACATAAATGCTAGTCGTGCAGCCATTTTCTATTACAAATTTGAGAACACTTCAGAGACGGGCTGATTTCCCTCCATGTTAAGGTAATCCTGTAAAGGTCACCGTCTAACCAATGTGAGCTTCCAAGATAAGGTACTAAGCATGAGTATTTTTTTATTACGCAACCGGATATTTGAGAGCTTGCTTTGAAGTTTGCTATTCCTTTGCCAGCCGGTCCCCGTTTTGCCAGTACTAACCTGATAACACATGGCTGGTAACTTCTGAGCTTGTGTTAATTACAGAAGCACTGGAACAAACCTCCTAAGCTTGTTGTCTCTTGGTCAGACATTAGCCTAAAATCTAGGAGGAAAGTTAATTGCTTTGGATGTTTCAGATCCAGCTGTTTGTCTGACAAGCGGAAGGCTGATCTTTATGTTTCTGGAGGCCAACGGAGTTACCAGGCTTTGCTGGGATTTATGTTCTCCCATAGCACATAAAACTGTAAGCCAATAACGGTGTGGATTTGGCTTTGTTACATTACTTTCTAAAACGAATAAGCATAAAGAACATGAATTATGTTGATTTCTCATTTCGTAAGTGAAAAGCAAGCTCATATTCTGGTTTTCTGTTGCTACTTTTTACATAAATTGCTACAGAGACTATTAGCTGCTCAGAAGCAGTTTGTTATCCTTAACTGACAGTGTTAAGGGACGATTTTGACTTATTTTGCTGGAAGCGGTCTTGCAAAGCTTTGTACTGCTTTTTTATTTTACAACATGCATTTGTAGCTTTTTAGCAATTTTGTTCTAAGGAGTTAGTTTAAATAAAGGAAAAAAGGCTGCTCTGGTCAGCCTTCAGAACAGACTGTTCTTTCCATTGGAAGAGTCAGATCTCCGAGGTCATCCTGGTGCCTTTGATGTTGCCTCTTTGTGTGGCCGGACTGCTCCTGCGGGCAGGAACCCAGCTTGACCTCGCTGCTGCCTTGCTCATAGACTCAGCTGAAGCACTGTGAACACTTCCCATGAGAACTAGACTGAAGACCCTGCTTTTTTCAGCTCCTCCCAAATACATTTCATACAAGTTACCAAACAGACAGGATGGTAATTACAGCTGTTGGTCACTGTCAGCATAATCTGCCTTGGGCCACTGCTGTAGCTGAACTGCTCTCTGTTCCTTTTCTGATCCCCTGAGCTACCCAGACATTCCATCCTCCCCCCAGAGCTCATTCGTTAGCTGGGAATTATGGAAATTTCCTTACACCTATTTTGCCCCTGCTAATAAGTGGTTCTGCGATAGAAGAGAAAGCTCATTAAAACTGTAAGAGTTTGAAGAGGGAAATAGAAATGAACAATTAAGGAATCTCATAGAATTTCAGCATTACTGCCATAAACTCGTAGAATAAAGGAAAATAGGACTATTTAACATCCACTCCCTGAGTGAAAATTAGTTTCTTTTTTTCATTGTAATAATATTGAGGATTAAAAGAATTTTTTCTATTTTTCTGTTGAATCAGTGGCTGACCACCAGTGCTGTGTTATTTATCTGTTTCATAAAGAGCTGGGTGTACCTACAAACATACGCCTAAGTGAAACATATGTTCACTAGCTGCTACTAAGGTGTTAGATTATATTACTGATCCAAACTGTTTTTTTGATTTGAAGACTTTGTCAACAAGGGACATAGTTTCAGAAAAAAGCCCTTTAGCCACCTTCAAGAGTGCAACAAATTAGCTGGAGGATTTTACTGTCATTCAGCTGAGTTTGCTTCATTTAAATAGAGTTTTGAAAATGTCTTAATATGGAAATTAGTGAAGCGTTAGAGTAGTATTACAGGAGACT
Source organism: Apaloderma vittatum (assembly GCF_000703405.1). Taxonomy (NCBI): domain Eukaryota; kingdom Metazoa; phylum Chordata; class Aves; order Trogoniformes; family Trogonidae; genus Apaloderma; species Apaloderma vittatum. Next base: position 41,104 of record NW_009701850.1, read on the forward strand.
GCTGGATATGGTGCTGTCAGATCCACTGCCATGCTGCGTAGTGGTGACCATGTCTCCAGAGCCACAAAATGCTTGAAATAGGAGCAATGAGGACTAATGATTTTGCCAGTTGACTAAAAACACAACAGCCTGTTGGGACTTGGTGTCTGGGGACAGCCACAATACTCTGTGGCTGGACTTATGTGATTCCGTTGTGTTGACTTGTAATTTACTTGAACAGCTGGCATTTGTCTTGCTCTGTGTTTAATTTATGTACACTGGAGAACTAGAAGGAATGCATTATTTGATTTTAAGTGTATTTCTCTGTGTCTCATTTCCTACTTTAATTTACAAACAGTTGGCACTATATTGATCCTCCAGGATAGGGTCTTTTAACTTTTTGACACATTGACCTATGTATTCTCCATGTGGTCCCTACCTATCTATTCATTAGCTATTAGTTAATGATGGAAGAAGGAGATACGTTGCCTATCAAATTGATTTTGACATCAATTCCCTGGTCAAAAACCAGCCTGGAATATCTTTAAAGAGCTGTGGACAGCAAATCACCTGCTATACTAACAGGAAAAACTGCTGTACACACCTCCACAACTCTGTGCATATATTTTGAAGGTGAACAATGTGGTCTTTGTCTACCAAGTTTTTTTGCATCCTACAGTCACTAAATTCAATATTGTTTTCAGAGGATGTTAGCAAAAATTTATTTTCTCTCTTTCAAAGCACCCGACACTGTAAATATTCGTGCGAAATGGACTTTCAGGTGGATAAGCACGTGCAAGATCAGATTCATGACTATTATTGACACTGCTGAAATACTGTGAAAAAGTTAATGGAAATATGACAATTGAAATAATATAAAAAAATAAGAGTGCCATTGACTAGTACTGATATTCTTGTTGAATGTAGTCCCATAGAGTTACACAGTCCTGTTTAAGGGTATATCTATTAAGAAACAGTAAATTATCTAGAAAAGCTAATTTTAAAGAACAATATAATTTTTAATAAACTTCTGGAACACTTCATGTTTTATTTTATATTTTTATTCTGCATCTTTAGTGTTTTTGTAGAATACTGTAGCATAAATTCTGGATGTGATTTCATAAATTCATGTGGTAAGAAAACTGGTACTTGAACCCTAATTTTATAATAATTCTCATTTTAACACCTTTTCATCTGCTTGCATTCCATTTGCCTGAAAGTGTCTCTGGTATTTAACCTTAACTACTCACACAGACATGAACAACAGAAGGAAATAGTAGATTTTGGTATAGTAGCCTTAATCCGAAGTTTAATAGGAGACTTTTGACTGCTCCACAAATAATCAACGTATGTCATCACTTCATCACAGCTGGCTAACCTCTGGAATAAAAGAATGTTCTTTAATGTCTCTGAGCAAGTTAAGTGTACTTTTTTCACCTGAGATGTCGTAAGTACGAAGCCCACACGTGTAGTGCAAATGCAGGCATTTCAGACTGACTGATGTTTACAGGCAATAGTTTCAGCACTCTTTGAAGGGCTAATAAGATGGATTGTCTTCTTCTACAGCCAGCTTCAAAGGTACTGGCTGAGATGCCAAAGTTTCTGATGAAAATATTTCAGTTGTAATGAAAGGCTCTTTTACAATGTCAGACTTTCTTTTCTCCTAATTTTCACTAAAGCTTAATGCTGTCAGACTATTTCATTCTAAAAGTCAGCATTTATCTACTTTCTCATGAAGACCAAGTTCCTTTCCTGAGAAAAAGGTTGTGTTTTTTTTAAAAAAAAAATCAGTGGAATGGCTTGTGAGTGGAAAGAGGAAGGTTAAAAGTACTGTTAATTATTAGAATCAGTATATCTGTTCTGCCAGGTTTATTTTACACTCTGACAGTTACCTTTAATTATTTTTCATAAGGAAAGGTTAAAAAAATAAAAGTTGAACAGTAAAAAAAAAGTTTTAGATTTTCGTAATGTGATATTTTTCCTGCAGTGTATTTTACTCTAGTGCCTCCTGAGATCCCTTTTAATTTTCATGGCATCACAGCTTTCTCACTGATCTAAATGGATGTTGACATTTGAAGTCTGTTGATTTACAAAATGCCAGATAATTATAGGGAGAAAATGAATTTCATCCTCCTTTCTCCAAATGAACATTAGTATCATGTACTAACCTGGGATTATGAAAAAGTTAGTTATGATTGGCATATTATAAAACAGTATTTTCTGTGATCCTGTGAGTCTTCTTGTAGTCTTATAGGGAAAGCTAGAGTTTTATATAATTCTTTTCCTTTTGCTTTTAATATTTAAGTACAGCTGCTGGTAATTTTTTCAGGAAACCTTTTCATAACACTTCAAAATATCTAGTTTTTGAAAAGGTTGTGGTAGTCACTCTAAAGAAAATTGTTAAAAATCTGGGGAAATTAATACTTTTGCAGTGACAGACTGAACAAAGCTATACAAAAGTGAAAGAGAATGCTTTTATCTTCTGCTTTCTGTTCAAAACTTGCTAAAATACTATTACTGGGAGTGACTTGCCTTCCAATTGGTTTTTGTACTGACCATTTTGTTCTGGTCACTCAAGCACTTTGCTGAATGTGACTCTGTGGATACAATACCTAAGTAAATAATGCTTCTTTGATTTCATTTTTTCTTTTAAAAAGATAATTGCATCTCTCTGGCCGCCCAGTTTACAACTGCAAAGCTGCAGATGTGTCACAGTGATCACCTGTCACAGCAGGTGCAGTAGACTCTAAGCATTCACTTCAAAATTTCCTACTGTTCCAGAGATGACTTTCCAAAGTGTGGGAATAATGTAAGTAGAAGCTATGGTTATGTACTGCTGACCTGATCATTCAGGCAGCTTGAAATACTATTTCTGAGTTGGAGGGAGTGGAAATTGTTCATTTATGCGTAGTCATATGAACTATGAATCCAAATTGTTGTCTTTTAAATGTTGACATTATCCTTTTAAAATAGGAGAAGTAGCATGAGCGTAGGAATAGTCATGTTATGTGGGAGAGCTGGAAATTCACTCTGCCCTTTGCCTTTTGGTGATTTTTTTCTGTGTCTTCTATTATCTTATCAGTCTTATCTATTGCAGGCTCTTTGTGTCATTTCTTTCCCTCCCAGTAAAAAGTAGCCCTAATTTCAGCTGAGACCTTCGAGCATTGCTGAACTGTGAACACTAGTAATTTAAATTAAACTGAATTGGTTAGGCAAAATTGTGGTTAGATGGATTTTTCAGAAGAATACAGCAGGAGAGCTGGCTGCCATCCAGAGCACCCTTTCCCAGGTTCATACTGGAAAGAAAAAGAGCTATTTCCTCCTTAAAGCTCTGGTCTCTTAAGAGTCTAAGCTATTTATCACAACTTGTTAGGTAGCTAGAGCTCCAGCTGCACCCATCCTGGCTGCCAAAATCTCCAGCTTCAAACCTGACAACTTTTAGTTATTCATAGGTTTGAATTTTTCAGTCTGTGACCTTCTGAAAACTTATGGCTGCATGAAATTCAATTAGTTACCTATCTAAATGCATAACAGAAGGTATCCTAAAGTGTAAAAATATTGCATTTTTTTGTTTTCTGTTTCCTTCATTAAGCATGAGAAAAGAGATGTCATTTTTTATTGCTCCTTTTTTGGCTGATGCCAAAACACTGTACATGCATCAAGGCTTCTGGTTATAACTTCCAAAACCACTACCATTTTTCAGAGAATTTAACCTTAAGTTAAATAGAAGGCTTGAGTCTTTTAAAATATGAATTCACTTCTAGCCTCTCTTGCTGCGAAACATACAGTGCAAAACCATGTTTTCGTTTATCTCATTCTGAGAAATTTGATAAGATATTAAATCACAACCTTGTCCAGCTGCTTCACTAATGAACAGTTTTTCAAAACATGAGGTGGCACTACTGGATGGTCAGGTGATAGAATTATGTCCTGAGCACTTTAGGAAAACTTTGCTATTGCTTACAGCATGATTTTGTTTTTTCAGCACATTTTATTTTAGGGATTTTTCCTTGAAAACATTAGAAAATACCTCAGTGCTGAAGATGTTGACTCAGAATTTCTTTTCCATTTGTATATAAGAATAGACTGTGAAAACAAGATCTTTTTTAACATTTGAAAACACATTAAGAAACAGCAATTACTTCAAAATTTACAGCCAAACTGCATTTTCAACAGGTGTGCACAAAAATAGAAGAAAATTAAAAAAAAAATGAGGCATAAACAGACCTGTTAGAACAACTTTGAAATACACTTTTGGATTTTCAGATTAACATGGAGAACTGGGGAAAGTTACCAGTTTTCTAATTGAATTAAGGGAAGATGGAGCTAATCTGATGTGCAGTTGTTTATACATAATGTTTAAGGCATTGACTTGAAATTCCACTTGACAAATATCTTTGAGAATTACTATGGTTGTTGCTTTGACATTTAAAATAAATTAGTTCTTCAGTATATGTAAAGATAATATATTGCTTTTCCCCCTATATTTGCATTCCTTTCTCCACAGCATTTTACTTAGTTCATCACTTTGAAAAATTTTAGCAGAGTTCTGTGAGATGAGTAGTCATTCATGCTATGAACAGAAAATATTTAAATATTTTACCACTTCACAGAAAGTCCACATAATGAATATGTGGGGAAATGGGAAACATGTAATATAATGCACCTTAATCATTAAATAGAAGAACAATTGTAAAATAATTCAGAGTGATTGTATCGAAGATATTCTATGGTGTTTGATTCTTCACCCAGAAAGTGTGATCTAGAAATTCTGGCATTTAGCTTCATGCTGAAATGACAGTGTAACCAGAAAACTAACTGAAAGTGTTATCATTTTAATACAAAGATAATTTTTTTTTCTAGTTATTCTGTGGGGCATGGCAGCTGGACGGCTGATAACTTGGCATTGATTGAAGACATTGACCTTGACAAATTCCCAGTGTACCCTTAAGATGGGAAGTTGTGTGTACTGACTTTGGATACGTTTGCGGAACTTTCTCCCTCAAGATCCAGAGGGTTGAGCCCAGGCAGAAGCTGCTAATTGTTAACCAATTAGAATGTGAAAAACAAGTGTTTGACCTATAAGCAAAGGCCACGCTACCTTCTTCTAGTACCTTCGACTATGTATAAAAGGCACACCCTTTCTGTAATAAAGTAGCCATTTTTGAGCCATTTTAATCACCACACAGATGTGTCGTGTCCATCTGTACAACGACATTTTTCTAACAAATTCTTCTGTGTTTCTAAGATTAGTTTAATCTGTCTCTTCCGTTCATCTTGCATAATTCTGTGTATCCATTTATTCTTTGTCCATTTGATAGTACTTATGTACTTGCTGTTAGTGTAGATAATAACCTTGAGAGCATGTCCCCCAACTTTACTAGAAGGATTGAAGATCCATCTTTTAATTAAAATACAAGAGGAGATATCTTTCTATAACTGAGCATGAAAATCTTATTGAGTTTTATAACCTTCCTTGAATGACAAGTAAATATTTGTAAATAGTAGATTCAGTTTAAAATAGAGGATTAAGACTACTTTCAGAATATGTAACAAACAACTGGTAATCCTTAATGTCTTTTTAGTTCTATAATACGCAGTTTTTAATCAGAGCATTTTGATGTCAGCTCAATGTCTTCTGAATTGGATTTACTGTCATTTGATAAAATGTAACATCTTTAATCAGAAAACAAAAAAGTAATCAAATTTAATTCAAGCAGCAATCTTTTGGGGTAATGATGTCAAAGACGAGAGTACCCTGTTTCTATGAAGTCAAGGATGAAGGCCCAGCAGGGCAATCTGGTTTGCAGCAGTAAGAAGACAGTGTGCTCATTCTAAGCCAAGGGAAAAGGAGTGAAACATGGAATGACTCCTGATGGCTTTCACTATTGCAGCCCTGATAATTACAAAAAATGTTTCAAATTTACTTTATGAACTCTGAAGAAGGCATTGCATTGGTCACATTTTTTTCCCCAGTTCTTTTTGAAATACAAACAGTATAATTGGTACAAATGAATCTTTGCTTTACGTGCTGTAGTCTTAAAAATCTGCTTCGTTCTTACTGATCTAGTGGTTGTCTTCAAAGGCTATTGAAATGTAGCTCTGAGTCTCATTGTCGATGTCGTAGTCTTCCAGATTTCATCATTTGACTCAGTTTTCATAGATTTGTTTCACATTCAGTAGCTTGTTAAGCAGTTAGATTTTAGGTTGTAAAATAATTTTTGAGTCATTTTATGCTCTGGCAGTACGAATCATAAAAGTAAGAGAAAACTTTTTTGTATAGAGATCGTAGGGCTTATTAAATGGCTTAAGTAGAGAGGCAGCCTTTCCTATGATTTAGAAACTTGATCTGTGGTAGGATTTGAACTTAACTGTGCTCCTTTCTAATGCTGCTTCTGCGATGTTTACAATACTCCTAACCTAATGAGGTCTGATTTCACATCCAACATACATTGACCTGTTTCTCACTCTTCTTGTACATAATAGTTCCCTTTGTTGGACATCAAAATAGTTTACTTGTAGAATATTAAAATTAATTGTGGGAAGCCAAGAAGATTAGAGACACTATATAAAATTTTCCAAAGGTTAGAAATGGTAGAAGTTAGAGTACAGGTACGGAGTATGGCAAGGAAGCTTCCAAAGAGTAAAAAGCATTTTATTATTGAAACAGACCAAAGTCAAATTGTTGCTTTGATTGAAGAGGATATTTGCACAGAAGCAATAAAATTAGATAGAAGAAATGCTGCAGCTCTCATTGTAATAAATTTTGCCATATGATTTGAAATTCAGGTTTGCAGTATTGAATTTCCCTTCAGTTTCTGAGTGAAATAATTTCATCCAACCTCCATTATTTATGGAGCAGCAGGGTCATAAATTTTAAAAGATGTTATATAAATGATGCAACTGAGATGAGCAGAGTAGAAATACCTTTATAAATGAACAGCTGTGGCTGTGGCTTAGATACCATGGCATTGTTTTGAGTAGGAAAAGCCCTACCGCTACAACTTCACCACTAGTGACAATACTCACAGTATGTGAAAAAACATGGAGAACAGCAGTTCCTCTTATCAGTAATGAAACACTGGATCCACTCAAATTAGTGTCTTGGGTCCCACAGATTTGATTTGCTTCTATTGCCTGGATTCCCACTCTTGCGTTAGGGTCCAAAGCAACTGGTGCTTGCCTGAGTACTCCTGTCATGTTAGATCTGACCTAAAAAATAAGGTAAAGTTCTAAGATAATGAATGCCATAATTCTGAGGAAAGAGAAACCCAGGCCAAAGTACCTCTCAGGCAGCACTTGGAGAATCACTGAGAGAGCAGGCCTTTTTTGCCGGCTCCTGGAGTCAGGTGGACTGGTGGGACACTCTGCTTCACGTCTGAAAGCAAGATGAAAATCTTTTAGCAACCTCTCTCTGTGATCCAATATCCTCTGGGGATAATAGGTCACGGGCATCCTAACTGGCTTTATCCATTCTTCCTGAAGGCATAAAGGACAAAAAAGCCCCAGAGTAGAGTATTCTTCTTTTTAATGCACAGCAAAATGAGATGGGGCTATAGAAATGTTCTCAACTTTTTTAAAGTATCGATGTTAAGTAGTATATATTGCCTCAACATCATTCTGGTTTGTTTGTCAGGATAGTTTTTAATGCATTTAGGAATGTCTCTTTAAGTTTACATTCCTTTGTGGAGTTTTCTCTCCTTTATGGACCTTTGTATGTCTAGCCATGAAACTCTTGGGTGGAAGTAGTTTCTCTTTGGGGAATCTGCTGTATCAGTAAAATAAGGCTATATTAGGAGCATGGTACTTTCTTCCAAATTGCAACTGTCTAAAAAATAGATGTCTAACCTGAGCTAATTGTCTAAGTTCTGTTTGTAATCAATGGAGAATGTTTGATACTTCCAAAGGAATACTTAACTTGCCCTTCTTAGAAAACTGTCTTGGTGATTTTTTTATTTTCACTCTTTCAGGATGGAGCAGAAAATAGAAGTATACATGGGCACACACATGTGTGCCCACAAAAAATACTTCTTACAATCTTGTTTACTTAACCTAGTTCTATTGTAACACTATTCAATATGATTACTCAGTGCACAGTAACAAAGTTTGATATTCAGCAAATGAGAAGGTAATGATCTTTCTCTATCAAAAGGAGAGAGAAGGAATACGCCTTGCTGTCATTGAAGTTGAAGTGGTGATCAGGCACAGCAGCCCTAATCAGGGAGAAAATAAACTATTCCTCTCTTTCTGTGTTTCCTTTCTTCTTGCCCTTGTTGGGGTTGTGACTGCATTATACCTCCTGTTATGTCCTTAATGTTCCAAATGTGGATGGTATAGTTCACCTATTTAGGTTGTCTGCTGTTTTGGTCTCTTTCCTAGGCATTAAATCCTAGGGACTGTAATTTGCCAATTTTTACTGTAATCTTGTGGACCTCTGATACCATCCTGTGCTTACACTTTCAAGGCATATGCTGCGATCCTGTGCATGCATTCTTGGAGGCTTCTGCTATAGAAAAATCTTGTTAGAACTTCACTCTTAAATGAAGTTAAATTAGATGTTTGAGGTAGAATTAGTTCATGTCTTTACCTGCATTACCTAAGTGTCTTTTTATCTGAGGAAATTCCACATCCTTAGTCAATGTTTTAAAAGTAAATTTCTTTAAGAGAAATTGGAAGACTAGGAAAGCATGTTTCCAGTCTGTTTTCTTGAAGTTTTTGTGGAATTATGTACCAAGATCAGCTTTAAAACCAGCTTCAGCAATTCTATGGATAATGTTCTAGCTAGGATGAACCCTGTCAACCTCAGCTTCATCAGTTCTTGTATCTTTACATTTATAGTTTCTGTGCCAGATCTGCATAAGGTTGTATGGCTTAAATCCTCCTATGAACAGTAGCATATGTCTTGAAATGTGAAAGCTGAGACCCGAGCTTCTATAAGAAGAGGTGAATTATGCCAAGAAATACTTTTCTGAAGACTCCTCAGTCTGACTTGGATGCTGCAGCTCAGTCCTACTGAGTCTTGTTTAAGCATGTGCATCATAGCAGGCATACCAGGATCACTCTGTAAGTTAGAAAAGCAGCAAAAATTTTGGTACTGCTGTTTTCATCAGGATGACTTCAGTGTATCAGTGTTGGTCAGTGAGCTCACGTATTTACAAGTGGATGAAACAGGGCAATGGCAAGTGCTCAAGCACTGCTAAGCAATCATTCAGGCATTTTTATTGCTAGCATACGCTCTGGCATAGTTTTGATCTGCTCCAACCTAGCAATCTCCCAGACAGTTCTCAGGAGTGGCTCAGGTTAACAGCATATGCTAGTTGCTGCTCACAATAAGCACTTTAGATGCTACTGTACTATTTTAAGCATGAAAATAATTCGGCAAGTGAATAAAAACCACTGTATTGCCAGCTTCTGAATCAGAAATTAGTCCCTGGCCCATTTTATTTACTCTTTTTCCTTCTGTAGGCCAGTGTCAATCTCCTGAGTATCAGAGATTTCTTTGGAAGTGATCTAGTCTATCTGTGGTGCTTTTGGAGCCTGGTAGCTGTGTGGTATATACAGGACATTACTCTTGTGCATTTAATTTGTCGAGAGTATCTAGTAGAACACTACTGAGGTGTATAAGCATAGTTGAACAGTGGATTTGGTGGCAAATGTAACAGATCAGGTGGCACGTGAGCTGTGATAGTCAGGCAGACTGAAATTAGTCTTAAATCTGTAAAGACATGGAGTTTTTGAGAGCTAAAAAGCAAATTTGTGTCCCTGTATGAACACAAAGCAAAAAAATATTGTCAGCCTTACTGTGGATTTTGTAAGAAATGGCTTGCTGGAGAGCTCACAAAACAATATTGATGAAGATAGGCAGTATGAGTGTTGTTTCAAAGACTTCGCTGCAGAGCAAAAGCTGCAATGGGAGCTTTTTATAATTGCCAATTCTAAATCTTGCAAGGCAAGAAGGTGGTTGTTTTCTCTATTAAATTGCACATTGCTAATCAACCCTTGGGGGAATTCAGACTTAAAAGAAGTGGTAAACAAGACAAAGAAAAACAGAAACAATAATACCAAGGCAAAAGAAATAACTAACTCTGAAGTTAAAAAGAAGAAAATTAAGATTAGACAAAATGAGGTAATCTAATCCCTGACTTGTTGAGGTTCTGATAGCAGTGCGTAATAGAAGGTAGGAATGCAAAACCATGCATGTGCTCATAATCTGGAGAGTGTTTCTGAGGTGACAAGGGAAATTCACAAAAAATGTGTTTCCAGGTTTTGAGTTGCTTTTAATCCAAATCTTATTCCTGTTGTAACTGCAAAATCTTTCTCAACTCCTGTCTTCTGCCCTCAATGCCACACAAAAGAATTTTGTCACTAGCATTCTGTTAATGGACATCTATGAATTTTAATTGCACCATGGTTGTTCAAGTGGTCATTCATCAGGTATGGGGAAATGAAATGGTAGAACAGAAACATGTAAACTCCCATAGTTGTGATGCCTCATTAAGGTTCCCGAAATGAGACTGTTCCTGAGAACTTGACTTTGAAGCCTTGTCTGTAAAACTGTTCTTCAGAACTACTGCCAGGACAAACTGATCTAGTCAGACAAGCTCTTCTAAGACATAATGAACTCTGAAGTATCTTTTCTTGCAGCTGTGTCAGCTTCCATAGGAGTTAACAGGGGGCTATGTAAACAGGATGTAGACACAGGCTGGCATAAATCTGGGTTCCTTATCAGCTCTGTCATGTGCACTACTACCTATGGTCACCAAAACAAACAACAGTTTAGTAGAAGAAAAACACAAAAGGGCGATTAGTTTTATATCAGGATATTGGCTGCAAATCAAACAAGGTAGGAGATGAACTTCAGAGTGCAGTAGCTGCAAGGCACTTTTATTTTAAGTGTCTCTTTACAGACACACATGCCTTTCTGTGAATTTTTTTTAGCTGAAGGCTGTCATGTTTATTTTCTGCAAAGAGGTCATTTAAAAAAAAAATAAATATGAAAACTGATTTCATACATGAATTGTGAACTTAGAAAGAATACCTCATCAGATGAGACCTTTTTTTAATTATTTTAAATCCTACCTGTGGAATAAATGACCTGAGAATATATAATTTTTTAAAAAAATTGCTGTTGGCATGTCAAAAATCACTTTTTGTACAGTGATATATTTTCATTTGGATGCTCTAGCAGCATATAGTAGGAGTGCAGAGCAAATAAGTATGTCGGTCTTTTGTCTGTGAGGCTGCATATTAGAAATCTAGAAGAAGAAAGCCAACCAGCTGGATAGAGAGGATAAGTGATAACATTTGTTTGCAATACAGTTAAGTCTAAAATCCATTGGAAAAAACCCTGCAGTGATTTACTTTAATCCTCTAGTAGGAGAGAAGAAATGGAAATCATGTAGGAAGGTGGGAAATCATGCTTGAAAATTTGAAATCCAAGAGATGAATTCCTCCCCAAAGTAATAAATATGTTAAAAGTAAGTTAACTGAACAAGAAATTCTTTGAAGCTTTAAACTGTGCTTCTACTATCTGAAATTTTTCAGGTTACAGGGAAATTGTAATTGCTGTCTCTGAAGACACAACCTGAGGCTGGAGCTTCAAGCTAAGATTTTAGCATGCAGAATATTGGGGAGAACTAAAATACGATTTTCAAAGTGAACATTCAATGCCACATCTGCAATTCCTTTGCTATCCACTGGTTTGTATATTGTTAATTTACTGGCAAATGATCAGTCAAAATCATAATGCACAAAGGACAGAATCTTTTTTTTTACACTTTTACCTGTGCTGTAATGAAGCACTTTAAAAACTCTGAAAATCTAGAAAAGCACTTTTACAGCTTTTTTTAGTGAGATGAACAAGTAAGTCTTACAAATGTAGGCATTTGTGGTAGGCAATGTAGGCATGTAGTACAAATTGTAGGCAATGTAGTACATTAAATCTACTGAGTAAAAACTTTTGGTTTTGTCTTGAGAGGAAGGTTATTCTAAATATACTGCTTACTAGTGTTGCCTATTCTGTAAAGCTCACATACTTTGTTTTCTGCTAATATTTTTCAATAATGCACAAGTTCCCGCTCTTCAATCCTGTTTCTGCTTTCAGATACACAAGAACCTCATTCATTAGGTGGTTGAGAAAAGCTTTGTACGTTACACTGGGAAATGATGGTAATTAAATGACAAGGATATGGGATAAAGCTTATGTTTGTATCTCTACTTTCTACCTTCTTTGAAGAGCAAATAATTAAAATTTAGAGCCTAATTATATACAAATGAAAAAAAAAAAAAGAAGCTTCCTGCACTCCAAAGAAGAATGCACTGAAATACCAATAACTCATTTTATATAGTGGAAGTATTAGCCGCTACTTCTAAAGCATTAAAATAAAACAAGCTGTTTGTGCTCTTTTTTACAGTCAAAAGATAGTATTCTACATTTTGATTAATAGACTTGGATTCAACTACACAACATGAAATATATTTCTTTAATAAAATTACAGTGGTTTCTCTGTAAGAAAAAAACCAAACCACAAAACGAGGCACTGAACAAAAAAGCAGAATAAATATATTCTCTTTAATGAGATATGATCAGTTATGGTAAGTCTAAAACAAGGGTATAAAGCCTACGAAACTGGTTCTCTGCAGCTTACTTGGTTCCAGACCCCGTTACTTATGTATTTTTCTCTTTAAGTTTTATTTGCAGATAGTACTTTTCTTTTTTTAATTTCTTGTGAGCATTACTCTGTCTGCATAGGGCAAATACCTTCCTTTCCATTATCATCTCCTCTGAGAGGCATTGTTCATTTTTTCTAATGTGTTTTGTAACATTCTCATAACCAAATGGACACTGACACATTTTTGGTAGTGAAGGAGACATCGCAGTGGAGTAGATTCTTCCTCAGATGAAGCATAAACCTAGAATAATGCCTTTCCAAAAGAAGTCTTTACCTCATGCAATTGAGAGGTTTCATGCTGAAATTACTCCGTAAAGCTTTGTGGCCTGTGCTGAATCTCGAGCCAGACCTGAGAATCGTAATATTCCCAAGTGACTCTAAAAGCTGTGAACTTCATTTAATACAAGTCACGGACAGTTTAGCACCCGGTGATATCTTTATCTTTTCTGCCCCACATGGAATCTGAACTCATAACCTGGAAATAAAGACCCTGTTGTCAAACGCCTGTATCCTGTATTCAATGACTTGGTATGAAATGACATAACTTACGTCACTTTTTATTTGGTGCATATAAAACATTTATATACAATGCTACATTTTCCAAATATGCCCTGAGGAGTCTAAGAATAATCAAGTGTAAATTGCTTTTAACTTGAAATAGCAATAGCAGGAAAAATACAGATATAATAGAGATTTTAACAGTAACTAGAAACTGTGGCGATTAAAACTGACGTGACCTGAATGTCTCTATACAAATGTTTTGTAATTCTGCTGTGCCAAGGAATTAAAATAAAATCTACTAGAAAATGATACAAATTTTGTAGCACTTGAATGCTGAGGATTAAGTTTAAGAAAACTGCGGCAAATGGGATTCTTTATTTAAATCTGCACCTGCATGTGTGCTATTGTATGACATTTTAACAGCTTTGGTTTAAGTACAGAAATTTGACTTCATTCTTATCTGAGACTAAAGCATGGTCATATCTTGGAAGTGAGAAATATCTGAATGAGATTAGTAAATTTACCACTATTTAGCAACAGATTAAGATAAAATGAGAGCATACCATAATGAGAATAGTAGTGTCGCTTGCTTCATTTGATCCGAGGCAGTTAAATTACTAGATACCTTTCTCTGTGAAGCACTTTTGCCAAGACAAATATTATTGTTTTGGAATGGAGTGTGCAGAAATTTAAATACATTGACCTTTTTTTTGAAATGAAAATACCGCAGCTTCTAACAACAGAATTCAGTTTTCTTGTGTTTTCTTGTTACAACCGAAGTATAGTGTATGAGAATAATGTTAAAGCAAATTAATCATATCTAGTGGAGTAATTTTCCCATGGGAAATGCTCATTTTACACAATAGAAGTGCTTCCTAAGACTCTCAGTTCCATCCAAATTGTCAATGAAAGTCATGCAATCAGCTGAGAAGTGGAAATTCCATTTTGCGAAAAATAGAGAGGTGTAGCCATCTGATTCCATTTCAGATCTGATAACATTGAAATGTTTTCATGAAAAAATAGCACAGTATTTGAGAGACAGATTCACATAGAATCATAGAATGGCGTAGGCTGGAAGGGACCTTAGAGATCATTTTAATCCAGCCTCCCTGTCGCCAGGGACGCCACCTCTCCACTACATCAGGCAACACATGGGGACCGAACGGGAATCGAACCGGCGTACTTGGCGTTGTTAATGCCATGCTCAACTGACTGAGCTAACCGGCCCCCTACATCTCTGTAATATTTAATGTGGTGCCAGAATCAGTTTTCCATGTTTGTAAGGAGCGTCCTAATAGTAAATGTTGGTTCAGTTGAAGAGAGTCAGGGTCGGTCTCTGTCCTCTTCCATCCCTGTCTAGGTTTTTGAAGGATTAAACTGATTTTGTTATCCTGACTTTAAAATTGTAATGCATGAGTTTATGTCCTCTAATAGTGTATAAACTCAACATCCATCTTTAAAACAAACATGTAGGTTGATTGTCATTCCCTTATGCATTGCCTCTTGGGCAAAGCATTGACTTTTCTAAGATTCCACATTTTCTCTCTTCTTTATGGGCTGCAGAAATGCACTTAAACTTCAGGATCCAGTGTCATATCCCTATGCAGATCCCCATTTTTATAATTTTAAAAAAAAACCCACAAAGTTGTCTTTCTTAGATATTTTCTACTCCAAGGCAAAATTTTATTTATTTCTATATATTTTAATAATGTGATTCTATCCTGAGAAGAAATTCTTACTCATATCTGACCTTAAGAATAAGTTGTCTTTTTCAAATAGAAGTATCGCTTTTTCTTTTTTTTTTTCTCTCTCCTTCCACTTTCCTGAAAATTTGGAGCCATAAATGTGACGGCCATATGAAAATTTCATAGCCCAGCGGATTATGTATTTTTAATAGAATTTTCTTACCAGAAGCTTTACCATTCAGTTATTATCACTTTCCATAATGTAACTCTCACAACTGCAGAACTCTGGCTGCATTCCAGTTTATAAAATTGAAGTGGCCACAGTTCACTAATTTTTCTATGTAGGAAATAAAGTTGTTAGATGTAGATGAGATAAGTATTGCTAGGTAATGGATTACGCTGTATAAACTGGACAATAATTGTTTTATGGTAGTTATTGAAGTGTTCTTTAAGCCTGTGCCCAGAATCAGAGTTGAAATGATAAAGTTTGCTGAAATTTACTCATCTTAATTTGAAGAAATACTGCTTATTGACAGAGTTCTAGAAGTTTGGTGAAAATATTCTAAAAATAATAATATATGATAATATAAACCTACTTTAATGTTAATAACTTGAAATTAATTTCTCAAATTATAACTATACTGGAAAAGATTGTTCACTGTAAATGCTACAGAAATGTGTTTTTTCTTCAGAGTTTTAAATTTGTATTTTCTTCTTCTAAGGAGTAATTACTGGTGTTTTTTAATAGGTTTTATTTTAAAGTATACATTATATCCGTATTTATTGCTGTATTTCTTCCTTGCGTATTATAGTAGTTTCCCAGAAGAACTGTATTTCCTCCATCCTCCCCTGATATTTGTAGAGGATTTTTGGTAACTGTCACATGTCCTGCTGATATTTTTAGCTATCGCTTGAATTTATTTTAAAGTTATTAGTAGTATTTTTCCCATGTTTAAAAGCACTGCCCTCTCAGTACGTGAACGATAACGTGTCTTCACTAGAAGAGTATGGGTGTGGAGTGGTTGAAACTTCAGGCTCCTTCTGACATCATTTGTGGACATTCATAAGTATTCATAGTAGCAATATAAGAGGGAACATTTATATGGAGGAAGAGGAGTCTGCGAACTCTCTGTGAGACATTTAGTGTAGTTCTCCCTCTGGGTCTTGTTACTCTGGGCATTTCCAGGGCAAACCCTCAGCAGGCCATGGAGGACACCTGCTCAGTGCAGCGAGGCCAAAGCAACACCATATGTCCTTCTGCAGGTGACTGTAAGGCAAGGATGACGGTGATGTTCTGGAGAAGACAGCACACGCTGTAAAGAGCTAATGTTTTAAGTCTTTTAGAGAAGATACAGTCCCAGATGAACTTTGTCTCTGTACATGTTTGGGTGATTCAGCAGAGGGTGGTTTTAAACAGGTTGTGAATATATATGCTTTATTAATTGTACTCAGAAATGCATTTTAATAACAGACCACTTTTAGGAAATGTCTCGCTGACGTTTCAGGGATCTCAGCATGATTCTCTGACGAGGGTTTCACTGCAAACTTCAGACTAAATGCGGAGCATTTTTTTATCTCTACTTTGCAATTACCATGAGAGTGGCAGAAGCTGTGATAAGGCTCACATTCTCAGTTACAAGGACTAATTACTTGATCCCAGACTCAAGGGGCACAGTAATCATCATCAAACCCAGTAACTAATGATAATAGATGAAAACCTGCTGATCTTCCAGCTGCCAATGATGATGAGAGAGATATTATGGAGACAGAGTAGCAATTTCTTTGCTTAAGACTGCATTGGACAGTGAATACTATTTTAACGACTTGTCCCGTTTTTGCTTCTGAACACTGCTACTACTACTACTACTAGTAGTACTACTACCAATTACATTAACCTTATCTGTGTTTAATTTAGGTATCAAAAAATCCATGCTTTAGATATACGTTATATAAATTATTTCTCTAGGAACTGCATAACGCTGAGAAGTTTTCACAAACTGTACAATCAAAAAGGAACAATTAGAAAAGTTTGCTGTGATGTTTTGTGATTTTTTTTAATCGTTCGTTTTCTCAGTAGGTATTTGACAACTTAAAATCCCTGATTTATATTCTATCATCTTTATTTGTTTAAGAAAAATAACAGTTATTTATATAGTCACATAAACTGCAGAACTTGATGTTGAAACTCAATTCATGATGGCAGAATTCAGTGGCACTGTGAAATTCCAATGACTGCAATTGACATGTGCAGAGCCACAGAGCCTTGCTCCGGACAGTTTTAGTAATGTTTCTGGTCTCTGCTTGGGAATTTTGAAAATACATATTTAATAGTATGTCACCTCTTGAATTACACTAAGAAATAGTATTGAAATCTAGTGGAATTTTTTTTGTTTTGGAATATTGATCTGGTGTCATCCTAAAATTAGAGACAGAAACATAGATTTTGATCTGGAAGAGTTATTATTTTTGAAAATCAAGCTGTTTTCTCATCTGTAGTATTATAGCAAAACCACTGACTGTAGTTACTAAAACGGAAACAGAAATTGGGACATTATATAGAGATGTGAACTTTTGGAAAAAAGTGTATGTGAATACATCTCCATAAAGCTGAGCTTTGACTGCAATGAGGAGGCCTAATCCATGGCTTTGGTAGCAGTATATTTTTGGCTGGGTTCCTGTACAATGACCGTGATATCTAAGCAAATTCTTAGTAAATGGAGGATAGATATTATTATTTTTTTTCCAATTCTCTGCAGTGGAGTTCCTCAGTACCCTGTCAAATTCTAAGGTTTTATTCTCAGAGTTAACTTCCATTATTTGCAAATTTTAACCATGCAAGGCATGACCTCCATTATCCTTTAAAAACGGCATTCAGCTTTCTTTGAGTTTATATATTATCAGTTATAAGGAATGTCTTTAGCAGCACAGAGGCTGGAAAATAGTGCTGTGATCCAGGCTGAATGGTGTGTTATCAGTAGAAAATTCACACAATCCTTTATGACACTTTGGAAATCCCTGAGTTGAAAGTAGACAGAGATTTGAAGAGTGAAAGGGAAGTATCACGTATGCTTCACCCATTATGTTTCTCCTGTGTGCTCCTGGAAACGAGATTGCTAGGATAGGTGGCCCTTTGGCCAGCTGAATTTCTGTTTTCATTTAAAGAAGGACTAGGACAGTGCATACCAGAATATGTGATTTTTGAGACTGATTCTTAATGTTTATATTAAGCACTAGTGCAGCCTATTTGTAAGATAAAAATAAGCCAAGCAGACTATTCAGTGATCTGCAGCTGGAAAATGCTAATTGTTTTTGACATGAATTACGGGTTTTTGAAAATCATGTACCAACATTTTTGTCACATTGAAACTGAAATGAGAAAAAACACTAGACCATAACTTAGAATCATAGAATCATAGAATTAGATCAGTTGGAAGAGACCTAGATCA
The DNA here is from genome assembly GCF_000703405.1 of Apaloderma vittatum. Taxonomy (NCBI): domain Eukaryota; kingdom Metazoa; phylum Chordata; class Aves; order Trogoniformes; family Trogonidae; genus Apaloderma; species Apaloderma vittatum. The sequence continues at coordinate 59,386 of NW_009701850.1, forward strand.
TCGAGTCCAGCCTTTTCCTAGCCCTATCAACCTACTAAACGATTCCCCCCAACGCAACATCCACCCATCTCTTAAACACCTCCAGGGACGGTGACTCAGCCACCTCCCTGGGCAGCCTGTGCCAGTTGCTGACAACGCTCAGTAAAGAAATTCTTCCTAATATCTAACCTGAATCTCCCCTGGTGCAATTTAAATCCATTTCCCCTCATCCTATCACTCTCCACTAGGGAGAACAGACCAACCCCTTCCTCTCTACAGCTTCCCTTCAGGCAGTTGTAGAGAGCGATGAGGTCTCCCCTCAATCTCCTCTTCTCCAGGTGAAACAGCCCCAGATCTCTCAGCTGTTCCTCACAGGACAGATGTTTCAAACCCTTTACCAGCTTGGTAGCCCACCTCTGTACCCACTCCAGCACCTCAGTGTCACTCTTGTAGTGAGGGGCCCAAAACTGAACACAGTACTCGAGGTGAGGCCTCACCAAAGCCGAGTACAGGGGTACGATCATCTCCCTGCTCCTGCTGTCAACACCATTCCTGACCCAGGCCAGGATGCCGTTGGCCTTCTTGGCCACCTGGGCACACTGCTGGCTCATGTTCAGCCAGCTGGCCATCAACACCGCCAGATCCCTCTCTTGTACCAAACAATGACTAATTTTTACTTTGGTTGGACAAGAAGAGGGAGCAAGAGGAGTAATGAATCTTCTGCACCTGTAACCATCCTCCTCAGGGCCTTCCAGAAGGCTTCATGTCTTTTCAGCTTTTGAACTTTTTTCAAACAGGGGCTCTGTATGCTTAAAGGATCTGCTATATTACTAAAAGTCGTTAAACATTTAGTCCAATTTTACACTTATGAAAAGTTGTTTTAACCTGGCAATCTCAAAGCACTTTATCAAGAGAGGAAGGCTTTTAATCTCCATTATATGAAAGACGTTGCAATTGGAACCAGCTTTCTAGAGTCACTGTTAAGTGCTCACTGTTGCACTGGGGGAGGTTAAGATTGGAAGTTGTCAAACATTGGAACAGGCTGCCCGGGGAAGTGGTCCAGTCACCATCCCTGGAGGTATGGAAACCATATATAGATGTCGTGCTTAGGGACCTGGTTTAGTGCTTGACTCAATGATTTCCAACCTAAGTGATTCTATGGGGGCCTGTGGACAGGCCAGGGTTGACAAGGCCTGAGGCCGTGCAGGGCTGTGAGCAGCTGGGGCCTGGCCTTGCTGCAGCATCACTGAGGCAGGGCCTGACGCCCTGGGGGCTGGCATGGGGTCCCCGGCTGTGAGGAGCCAGGAAGAGCTGGGCAGAAACAGTCAGGATTGTCAGTGCCATCAGGGCACTGACTCCAATAGATGGATTTATAGCTTTAATCAACAATTTTAAAGTTCTCAGAAAGGCTTCTAAAACGTCTCTTAACTGATATCGTAAGATGCAGTTCTGGAGATTCAAATACATATTTTTCCCTCTGCAGTTAGTTGAACTTGCCACTACTAAAGCAGGGACAACTTTCAGGACATTGTTTTCAACACCAGCCAGATATTATTTCAGAGAACAGTCGTTGAAGGAGGGGATGATTTGACTTGGGTTTTGTGGCACTATTTGTAAAATAAGCCAGAAAGCTGAAGTAGCTGCCAAATTCCTCACACGTTTCCTGAAAATGTTGGCTTGGCATTATTTGAATCATTGACTGGAGTTAAGACTAGGAGATGCTCTTGATGAGACACACATCAATCATTTTTACATTTTAATAGCCTCCATATTCGTTCTACTGTTCTCATGCAAAACGTGAAGAGAATTAGCATTTTGTCATGAGCCTCAATCAGTTCAACGTTTAACAGTTGGCATCTAGTTATGTGCCAGATGGGTGATTTAACTTTTATAACAAGAGTGGCTATTTGGATAAACTGCCCTGCGTTTCATAAACACACCACTGAAACATCGGAGGACTTGAGCTGTGAAAGGGTTGAAATACATACCTGGGACAAGGAAAAGAGTACATTGAAACACACATAACTGAAACCTTAGCTGAATGTTTGAGATCTAGCAACATGTTAAGTTTCATCTGACTTGCCCTACAGCAATGAAAGATTGTTCTAATCCTGAAGCTGTTTATAAAAATGAGAGACCATAAATTTATTTTTAAACAAAGTTCTGGAAAATATAATGAATACTCCAAGAGCCTAGAATGCAGTATTTAAAAAGCCATGATCTGAGGCACAGCTGTTTGTTTTGGAGACATTTGTGTAGAGTTCTCTTGATTTTATCTCCTATTGCAATGCAGGTTATCATCTTGATTTTTGCACTTTATGAAATGTATATCTGTTTATTGCAGATGTAAAAGCTAATACAATCATAATTATAAATTCACTCTTCCATATAGCTGCAAGAGTTTGGCTGTGATCAAATTTTTTTTTCTCTTTGTGTGATCAGTCAAGTACTGAAAATCCACAAAGGAGGCACATAATACTAGCTTTTCTGTAATTACAGAGAGGATTTTTAAAAACAGAATGAGGTTGTGGAAATTGTTTTTGAAGAACTAGGAAGACATAGAAGGAAAATTATGTCAAGGTGGAATATGAAGAACAAATTGAAATATTTGTGTGATAGGATAGATGCACTCCTGAAATTAGAGACACAACCATTAGATGTGCAGATGCAGCTGATGAATTTATTGATATTCCTTAGACATAACTAAAGAAAATATCAATCACTGTGCTTGTGCAGCGTTGTACTGTATTTAGGTAATCTTGTGGTTCAAAGTGTTTGCTAGTCTATTGCAGAGAACAGGAAAAAGAGTGTTTCATCTTTATGTGTGATAAAGATTCTGTGTGCTTTTCATTATCTTTTGGCCACGGACAGAGATGGGATACTGGGTCAAGGAAGCCTTAGTGGTTCTCTAATATCTCTCAGGAGAAATGTTTTCTTGGTGTTTCTTGTTAGGCACTTGTGGTGGGGTGACTCTAGCTGGATGTCAGGTGCCCACCAAAACTACTTTGTCATTCCCCCTCCTTAGCTGGAGAGGGGAGAGAAAATATATCAGAAGGCTCATGGGTCAAGACAAGGACAGAGAGATCACTCAGCAATTGCTGTCATGGGTAAAACAGAATGGACTTGGGGAAACTAGTTCAATTTATTGCCAATTAAATCAGCGTTGGATAATGAGAAATAAAATCAAATCTTAAAAACAGTTTTGCCCCACCTCTCCCTTCTTCCTGCACTTAAATTTACTCGCAATTTCTCTACCTCCTCCCCTCACAGCAGTGCAGGGAGCAGGGAATGGGGACTATGGTCAGTTCATCACATGTTGTTCCTTCTCAGGGGGAGGACTCCTCACACTTGTCCCTTGCTCCAATATGGGGTCCCTCTCATGGGACACAGTCCTCCACAAACTTCTCCAACATGAGTCCTTTGCTCAGGCATGAGTTCTTCAGGAACTGCTCCAGAGTGGGTCACAACTTCCATGAGGTGCAGTCCTTCAGGAGCAGACTGCTCCAGTGTCGTCCCCCCTTGGGGTCACAAGTCCTGCCAGCAAACCTGCTCCAGTGTGATTTCCTCTCTCCATAGCTCCCAGGTCCCGCCAGGAGCTCCAGCACAGTTTACCCATGGGGTCACAGCCTCCTTCAGGCATCCACCTGCTGCAGTGTGGGGTCTTCCATGGACTTCAGGTGGATATCTGCTCCACTGTCAACCTCCATAGACTGCAGGGGACAGCCTTCCTCACCATGGTCTTCACTATGGCCTGCACGGGAATCTTTGCTCCAGCACCTGGAGCACCCTCTCCTGCTCCTTCTTCACTTACTTTGGTGTCTGCAGAGGTGTTTCTCTCACATATTCTCACTTCTCTCTTCTGCTGCAGGTCTTTTTCCTCCTTCTTAGACATGTTATTACACAGTTGTTACCACCATTGCTGATGGGCTCAGTCTTGGCTAGCGGTGGGTCCGTCTTGAAGCTGCCCAGCATTGGCTCTGTTGGACGTGGGGGAAGCTCCTAGCAGCTTCTCACAGAAGCCACCCCTGGAGACCTCTCTGCTACCAAAACCTCGCCTTGCAAATGCATACAGACCTTAAAGAGATGACTAAGATGAAGTTTTCTTCCACGTTAGTTTAGAATAGACTGAAGAGATTTTCTAGTCTTAATTTGTAGCATGGTTTAGTTCTTTTAATTGAATTACTCACCTTTCTCTGCCTGATAAACTTCCTTCCAGTGCAAACATAGAATAAATGTCTTTTTCATTATTTCTAGGCAGTCACTCAAGTTTTTTTTTAAATTTATGAATTTTGATACTTATGTTTCAAGTCTGATTGTGGAATAATGGATTGAGGAAGAGTTCTCACTTCTTGAATGTGAAGGGCAAAATATGCTTTTCCTTGTGTAGCCTTCTGGTTAAATATACATCATATGATAGACTGTTATGGTGAGGGACTGTATTTAATAATCAGGTAGTGCCACATAACAAATAAGCAAATACTGGCAAATACCTTGGGTAGGAAGTTTTAAAGCTCTTGCAACTATTCAGTCAGCTTAATCTAAGTGACACTGAATATGCTGAAGTACTTCACCAATTTTGTTGATATATTTTTCAGTAGAGTGTTAACCATGCCTGAAGGAGTCTGGTAAAATATATTGAAATTACACAGCATAATCACATCTGTGAAATTCTTGACAAAATAAAACTTCCCAGAGAGCAGTTGTCAACCTTGTACTATCCCCTGGCATATTTTGAAAAAGGCTTCAGCCTGATGAATAATATTCATGTTACAAGTTATGCTTCTTTGCAGCTTGTGAGCTTGTCATCTTTGATTTTTGTAAAATGTCTCGAGTCCCCACTGGAAATATTCGCACCATCTTTTTCTGTCCACTGATAATTTAACAGCATATCTGCAGTTTAAATTCCCTTAAGATGATGAGAATCAGGAGTGTAAATCTATTGGGGAAATACTTGTGATTATTTTTGTCATCTTAGTCTTTGTACCCATCAATATTTTTAAAAGATTTTCAGCAAAATTGAATGTAAATGTATTTTGGTGAATGTGAATATTTGTCTTCTCTCAGAAACTGTAGAAGCATAAACTGTGGCAATGCAAACTTTTTTCTTCCTTAGTTATTTGAAGGCCAAACAATGGGGATTTTGTTATGATCCCACTGATTCTTTTCCTTCGTCGTAGAGAATATATATCCATGTGAAGAAATGTATAAAATATTTATAGTTCAATCACATGCATGCCCAATCTGTCTATTGAATACAAAGTCATAGGAAAAAGAATAAATATGCCAAAATGAGATCATCATTTAATCTACATGTAGGAAGTAAATGTGGAGAAATATGCTAGACATGGTAATATTTTTTTTCTTTTCTAAATTTTGGAGTGTACTCAGACTCGGGATGTATCTAACATTTCAGTAAGTCTTTCTCTCATTCTTTAATGAAGCCTTCCTGCATGTGTTTTTTGCCGTGTTTATTGATATGATAAGTAAACTTAAATGAATACCCAATCATCATAAATAGACACAAAATATAATTTAAAACTTGCATGACGCTCTTTGAACAATTATCAGAGCCAAGTAGTGAATGGCTTTTCATGGCAATGGAAAGAAAATGTAAAAAAAACCCCCGAAATTAAATCTAAAGAGCTCTTGGGTTTTGTTGAAAAGGAAGTATTTCTAAAAGTAAATTCAATAAAAGTCACTAATTAATTATGAATTGGAAGCCCACTGTGGAATATGCAGTTTTTCATATTAACGGAATCAAAGATACTGTATCATAAAATGTACTTTGTTCTTTCTTTTGACAAGTTAGTTTAATTTTAATTATATTTACTTCACTGAATCATAGTAAATGTGCTCTAGAGTATCCTGAAGATACTTTACTGAAGATTTAAGACCTACTGCAGTTTGTACTGGAATCTGTAAGAGCAGGAGTTATTCCTAATGTTGTGAGTCCACAAAGAATTCGTAGGCATTGCTTTGAAAATATTACTATGGGTTTTTTTGGCCAGGCTGGCTAAAAGTTTTTTGAAAGGGATTTACCTAGATCTATTTCTGCAGTGAAGTGTCTGAAGGGCAAAGTCTTTTAAACTTAACAGCCCTCACCTACTCAACAACTGCTCCTCACCCAAGGTTTTTATTAGCTTATAATTAAAATTAATTTTTTAAATTAGGAAGACTCAAGGTGATCAGATTAAAAGGAATAGAAGTAAAGGCAGTACATAAACATCTTTGCTCTTTCCACACAGTGTCCTTCTGGATAGGTTCAATTTAGTGTCAGCCAACTCTGTTTTCTGAATGACAAAAAAATAGGTTTTCCTCCATCACTTCTAAAACTTTTCAACTCCCGTCTCCTCTTAGCAATCTCTTTCCTTTCCTTGGTCCTTGTTTTTCTCTTAATCTTTTATGTCCCTGACATACCTCAGAATCTAGTCTCTTCAAGCTTTCCTCCTGAAGTGTACCTAGTTCCCCTCCCAGCAGGAGCATTCTTCTTACCCATATGATGGGACTCACCTGTTGCAACCTGGGCTAAGTTAAGCAGATACCTGGGTAGTTAGAGACTGACATCTTGAGTTGCGGCACCAACATTTTCTGTCCAATCTGTCTAAAAAGTCCTACTCTCACTAACTTCCTGCTCAGCTGTCACTGTGCAGTTGCTTCCGAAGTCGTTCTGTAAAATGAGTTGGTGAGATGATGTGAAGTTCTTTGGAAAAATGAGTGGTTTAGTCTGGACTGTTGCAGTCATGCTGTCGCAGTGGAGGAGGTGGGCAAACCACCCCAGTGGCACAGAAGTGAGTGACTGCATGGTGGCCAGGACCTGTGCAGAGAATAATTGTGTAACTGAAGCGCAAGGATTCTGGATGGAGTAGAGGAGAGAACCTGGAAGATATTTGCCTGATTTAGACCCTTAAGAGTTAAGTCTCCAGGGAGAGCCTAAACAGAGAGGTACCTGTAAGCCATCACTTTCAGCACAGCCAGACAGAGCTGTTCGTGCCAGCTGTTTTTCTTGAAAGCAGACCAGCTTATAATAGATGTAAACAGGAACATTTCCAGTAAGCATCACTTGCTGTTTTATGGTTTTGATGTGCATGGAAATTCACGCTGCGTTGCTTCCAACGCCATGCTTCGTTCAGTGAACTTCTGCATCTGCAGAACCTGTGTTCTTCCTCAACAAGTTCAGAATTGTTTCTTTATTGGGTACTTGAGCATCTCAATATGTTATTTCTGTGGTTTTTTATGGGAAACATTTTTGGCAAAGATACTGCAAAAATCATACTGTTTTCTTGGGGATGAGCTTAGGGAATATCTTTTGGTTTACCTCCTGAATCTTCAGAAGAAATAACGTTTCTTAATAGCCTTGTTCAGCCTCCCCATTACCCTTCTGAATGAGACTTTTTTCTTAGTCTCTTAAACAGTTGCCAAAGTTAGCATCTTCCCATTTAAGCATTGCCTGGTAAAATACGGAGGAAGTACTGATCTGCCCTGTGTTATCCCATACACCACTGGTGTACTAAGGGTCTTGGAGAAAGCAGAAATAGATGGATGTATCTACTGTGTAATAGAAACTTCTCTGCTTTCTGTGAATTAGGGTGCTTACTTTGCTATCCTTACAAATTTGCTTATGCACACAGAAGTCTCTACTCGCCTGACAGGCTGTTGTGCTTCAGCAGAACTCCACAGTCACAGTTTCTAAATCTAGTGCCATAGAGACAGTGGCTGATGTCTCAAATGAGGGCATTTTTTTAGCAGAGGAACATCATTTGTCATGTCCCTTACTGACATTTTTCCTTTTCATAAAGGCTGAGGTTGTTTTATATCAAAGAAAAGCTACATGGTTCGGAGAGCTAGTTTTAACCTCTTGAAGTTTGAGTACCAGGAACCTCAGGCAAGAACAATTCTCACCGTTAAGTGGGAGATTAGAGCTGAGGTCTAAGATTTGCGTACTGTAAAAGGAGTATATCATTGTAAGTATCATTAATATTTTTGAGTCCTTAGGCAATTAATAAAAGAAGAACTTTAGAATTCACCTTTGGGTAATATCTTTTAACATAACGACATATCAAAATATTATTTGTTTAATTATGTTTGACTTGTATTTCCCAATTTTTGTTTCCTGGAACAAATTATCAAACCATCTAAATAGATTTTAGTTGCAAGGCTAATGCTTCCATAAAGAACTTTTGATAAATAGTTCTTCTAATCTTCAGTATCACCAGGCAGATAATATATAAATCTTTATTTTCTCTTGCAAAGCACATAAGATTGAGGCAGCCTCTGAAGCAACAGATCATTGCTAGCACTTGATGAAAGGAATCTTTATCTCTTTCTATCTCAGTGAGCTCCAGATGGTGGTTTCCTTCTGTCATGCAGACTAAATTCACCATTTTTTATTTGATTTTTGTTTTAAAAATGAAATTTAAGAGACCTCAAACTTGATGAGTCAATGGCCGTAACATTACAAAAGTCTTGTAAATCTGCCCACACATTTGCCCAGACAAATGGGGAGTGTGGGGGCATTTGATGGGATTTGTGAACTGGGGAGACAAGGAAGGAGATGAGGAATGAGAGGAATATCGTTTTATCTGTATCAGTTGGTATGACAAAAGTCAGATGAGTCAATTTTATGCATAAACTGGAATTTTCTGCAGCAGCATGGTTGAAAACATAATGTATGATCATTGTGAAATTAAACATTGTGATTTCTAAAACATTCCTTGCTTGCATAGATGTGCTGTAAAGTAAGCTAAAATATATGGAATGTGACATATAAAAGTCATAAATGATATTTCTTGCTGATGCTAAGAAAATACACTATTGTGGAAAACAAAATGAATAATTTAGGGTTCACTTTAGTATGTTCTAGAAGTGAAAACATACACATCTTCATTGCTCTCTTGATCAAAGACTGGACTGAACTGGCATATTGGAGGGAGAAAGAGTTTTGCTTTATTTAAATGTGTATTGCAATCTTTATTTGTGCAGTTGTGGTTCAGTCCTCAACCTATGATTCAAACTATTGCTAGTAAGCTTTAGAGCAGACAGAAGAGACCTGAAAGTTTTGAAGATTAAGAGTTTTCTGACATCTTGGAGAACATGTATCTATACCCTGGTTCAAGTCTAGTTAGAATAATAGTGCCCTGATGACTTGAGTTTTTTGTGGGTTTTGAGTTTTTACTGTGTCTGTCACAGCAGTTTCCAGATTACAACTCCAGGTTTCCCAGCATTTTGATGGTGAAAAGAAGCAAATTATACGTACAGTGTATGTATATTCTGTCTTTAGATACCTGGGCAAGTCTCCCAGTGAGACCACACAAGAGATGTATGTCTCTTGTCAGTGCGTGACTCATAATCATAGTCTTTGAGATTCCAGAACAGGAGGGACTCCAATCAACCCCTCTGAGACTGCTGTTTGACTTTTCTGTCAGACATCTCCTGAATTCATAGGGATGAATAGTTCTATAATATTTATGGTATTTGAATCGTGATCCATCTAGGTATATGTAGACACATGTGGTTTTAGTATGCTCTTTCCAAGATCCTGTTGTGATAAAGGCACTTCAGCCTAGAAAAAAATATATGTAGGATATTTTCCACCATAACATTGTAGAAAGAAGAAAACATGGAACAAAGATTCAAAGCCAGAAGGTGACCTCGTTCACGTGCCACTAGTGTTCTTTGACATTTCAGCATCTCATTTATTTTCCACCCTCTGTGGTTCAGGAGAAACTATGTTGACCAAGTTATCTCTGCTTGAAACTACTGTTACTCATAAGAGTTTATCCTGCCATAGAAGAGTGAGTGAGTAGAACAGCCTGAGGGTTCCTAATTAAACTGTGTTAGAGAATTGTTGCGGTTTAGCCTGAAAGGTGACTGTACTAGCTTTAAACTGTTTCAGGTAGGACTACTAGTATAGCTGTGGCAGCATAGATAGAGCTTAGGATGGGGACTAACTTGCATCTAAGGCCATTAGTAAGAACATACACTTTAGATAAAGCCAGAGTCTTCTGCTCTTTTGCAGGAATAAGGAGACCTTATTAGAGAAAACCCCTGGGATCATTTTGTCACACAATGTTAAATAGCTATATGTTACTATAATTATATGTATAGGGAGAAAACCGAGGGTAGGTGTTGTCTGCTGAATCATGCAGAGTGCAAATGTCAGGGGACTACACCAGGAGTGTGGATTTTTTTTTCATTTACAAAGGTCTATTTATATCATGCTCTCACACAAAATATAGAACTCAATTCCAAGGAAATGGTTAGAAGTATTGTGGTAGAGAGATGAATGATACTGAATGATTCAGGAAGTAGATAAAGATATAGATGAGTCTTGTCCAGTCAGTCCATTACTGATACCATATTACTATGGTTTCTCATGCAGGGAGAGTCTTGACTTAAATAAAAATTAAGTTCCAGAATTATATTCTTCTTGTTTTCTTCATTTTGATATCCACTTTAAGTTGCTGACGTCTGATGTTTCTTACAATTTGTAACCAGGTTCAGTTTATACCTCCAATTTCAGATAATTGCAAAGCACGTGATGTTGAAAAATCCAGTGATTTTATTGCTGTATTAACCTTTTTTTTTTTTTTAAACTCTCTACTTTAAAAAATCTCAAATGTACCTCAGACAGGAGTCATTCCATTTCTATGCTCTTTCTTCTGTCAGAGAGTAGTGGACAATATACACTGGTTTAAAGATTTTAGAGAAGTAACAGTGTAATTGCTGCCATCAGATTTTTCTCTGATCTTAACAAAATTGTAAATCTCTTTGATGGGTATGTAAGTATTAAGCACAATTATTCTGTTTGATGGAAGAAGCTCTTTTCTGTGGTGAGGTTGGTAAAAGATTGATATCCAGTGCAGTGACCACATAACCGTGTCTGATGTGTTTAGAAGTTGAGAGGAACAGATCAAGAAGTTGCCTGTTTACAGACTAAAGGAAGGTTACTTTTCAGATTGCATGAATGGGAGAATGAGAAAGCTAGGTTGCCTGTGTGTAAGAAACAGCAGCTAAATGGTTTGGCTGAGCTAGTCTAGCTTGTTGTGACCAACTTGGACCTCGCCAGAGCGGAAAATAGGGTTGCAACTCATGAGATTTTGTTTGTTAGCATTATCAAACTAAATTGCAATAATACTGAGAATTATCATGAGAATGATAAATCTTGTTAGTCAGGAAGTTAGAAAAGCACAGCTGTGTAGCACTGACTAAATAAAACTTCAAACTCTGACACTTTTATAGTGGCACCTTTTTATATTTTTTTGTATGTTTATTTGGTAATTAGAATTGTGGCAAATTATAACACGTTAAACTGTTTCTGGCTTTATTAAGTAAGATATGTAATACTGTAAAAGGTTACATGAGCGTTTGTTGCTCGTGCATATAACAGGTGCACTTACATTCCATATTTAGAAGCCATCTGTCCTTTAAAAGAATAACAGTTCATCAAATTATGATGGCATTTGTATCTTTTCTCCTTAACAGCTTGTCATGGTTTGAGCTGGCTGCCTGGGCTAGCAACAAAGAACCATGCAGCCACTCACTCACTTCTCCCCCTCAAATCCCTTTGGGGATGAGGAGGGAGAAAACTCAAATAAAAAGCCTCAGGAATGGAGATGAGGACAGAAAAGGTTCATTTACCACTCATAAACATGGTAAAAAACCAAAATAGAATTGGTGAGACTAACATAACTTTAATTTACCACCACCAGTTTAACCAAATCAACTAGATCAGAGTAGGACAGTGAGAGAAATAAGTAGATAAATACAACCCAATCTTAAATACACTTCTTTCTTGGGGAAAAAAAAGAGCTCCTCTCTGTCTTCCCCTGCTGCCACGGGGTGTCCATCTAACAGGAGGCAACCGTCTCCCTCTACGAGAGTTCTTCCCACCAGCATGGGACTGACCTTGGAGCTGCAGGCCACTTCAGGCACGTTCTCTGCTCCCGCAAGGTCTCTCTTCCTCCTGGCACGGAGTCCTCCATGTACCATGGACATTTCACCACCGCCGCTCCCCTCAGTTGGCAGGCAGTCGTCTCCCTGCCACCTCACACACCAGGGGATGGCAGGAGAATGCTCTGCTCTGGTAAAGCTTTTCTACAACATGCAAAACAGTTGAAATCCATACTAGTTTGCTCCTGCATGACAGATACATTCATTTGATACTAGTTTCTAATTAACTTTGCTCTGTGTGCAGCTGAAAATCTCTTCTTATTTATCTTTGGACGCAGGGGTTTTCAAATATATTAGATCTGAAATTAGAAGAGGCATCAAGGTAGTCTTTTAGCGAATGTACCTTCATGGGCTAAATTATGCAGATAGTGTCATGCATCTCTAAACTATGTTTACATGCAGAAAACATGCAAAATTACTATGAATAATATAGGAATTAGATTTGAAATGTTTTTTTTTAAAAAAACCACATGAATTATTCCATCAAATTCTATAATTTATCTGATTCTGGGCTATAACACAGATGTGGAAATAGAAATTATTTCTCACGTCCTCTTAATGATTATATCAGTCTCAGCAGATTTGACTGAGAAACAGGCTGCTTTGGCCAATCATCTTCAATACTCTATTTCAGGAATTCCCTTTCTGATAAATTTGACAGCACAGTTTGTAGTAGAGATTTATTAAGGGGAATTACATTATGATCTAGTGTCTTCATGTTGTATTCAGCTATATTTAGTCTGATTATAAGTAGAAGAAATAATATATTAAAATTAAAAATACTTTATGTCACTAATATTGTCCTGGATATGGCTGAGAGAAACCTATTAATTGGTCCAGGAACTGAAAATTCCTCTGTTGGTGCTATAAATTTACTTGCTTTACATCAGACACTGGAAAAGTTCGAAGAGCTCTTCATTGCTTATATCTCTACATAAAATTACATCCAAAAATTATTTCAACTAGTACCAGTACTCACTTACGTTGTCTATACTGCAGTGACATTTGTTAGGTAAAAGTACATGTATTGCTGTTTGTCTGCATCACTAAATATCCACATTAAATTGCATTCCTCTTTGTCAGTGCTATCTTGGAACGTGCAGAACAGCAGATAATCAGTCTTGATTTGCAGGGAAAGCTAAACACTACTAATTAAGACGAAAGTGTTTCACTTCCTCAAAAAAAAAGAGAGAAGAGGTCACGTGGAGGGGATGACTTGACTAGTGCTACACTTACACAATGTCATGGCCTCCCAAAGTAGTGATTTTATCATACAGTGCCTATGGACTTTCTAGGTTTCCTTTTAGTCATGTCTCTTTCTACTTTGTCTGCTCATTTCCCATTTACACTACAGACTTACAAAGCTTTTATCTCTTCTCTCTTGCCACATTTTCTTCTGAGACTACTCTTTGATCTCAGTGAGTTTTCTTTTTTTTTTAACATCTGTGTCAATTTGTTGTGACATCTATTTATGATCTGTTGGATGTTCTTTACTGTTTTTTAATATTCCATCTTCTTTCCCTCTGTACACTATCATACATAATTCTTTAGATTTTGCATATTTAAAAGAAGTCAGTGTTCTCTAAATAAATCTGTTCCTTGAATTCATGTGCTGATGAAAATGAGCATCAAAATTGACCATCGAACTGAATTATGTCTTCAATGCCATCACTGTCTTTGCAGTAAGAAAGTGATTCTGAATGACTTTTTCCCTTCTTAGATTTTATATTCTCTATGTAACACATTTAAGTCAATAAACAGAATTGTGTGAACAGGAAGACAGTAAAGCTATTTTAAGAAGATCTGAAGCATATATAAATATATGTTTATGCACTTGTGCATCTTTCTTTGCTGAGAAAAAAAATCTACTGTGCATGTGTGTAAAAATGATAATATCTAAGAGACAAGTCAGCATATGTAAATGCTTCTAACAACCATCCCACATTTTTAATGAAAAATGCTTTCTTAAGTGTTATTCAGGCTTCTTCCCTATTCCCCCTTCCTTCTCTATATCAGATCAGCCATGAAATTGTGGACAGAAGTCTAAAAGTGATTAAAAGGGACTCCAAGGCACTAGGGCACCTGATTGAAGGTTCAGGAGCACAGGTAGTGTTTTCCTCAGTCCCTTCAGTAGCAGGGAAGAATACTGAAAGGAAGAGGAAAATACATGTGATTAACACATGGCTCAAAGGCTGGTGCCACCGGCAGCATTTTGGGTTTTTTTGATCATGGAGAAGTTTTCACGGCACCGAGCATGCTAGCAAGAGATAGAGAGGAGCTGTCTCCGAGAGGGAAAAGGATTCTTGCTCTTGAGCTTGCGGGACTCATTCAAAGGGCTTTAAACTAGGTTCAAAGGGGGAAGGAGCCAACGAGGAGAGGTGCGATGCTGGACCTTGTATTAACAAAGAAAGAAGGTCTGGTCACAGATGTTAAGGTTGGGGGCAGTTTTGGCTGTAGTGACCATGATATCTTAGAGTTCAGTATCGTTAGGAAAAAAAATAATAAGTAAAATTTCTGCCCTGGACATTAAGAGGATTCACTTGGTCCTCTTCAAAGATGTACTTAGAAGTATGCCATGGGCTAGGGATGTGGAAAGTAGGGTCAAGAGAGCTGGTCAATATTCAAACTCTACCTCCACCAAGCTCAGGATAAACGTATTCCCTTGAAAAAAAACAAAATCAAGTAAGAGGAGGCAGGAGACCTGCATGGATAAACAAGGAGCTTCTGGAAAAATTCAAACTGAAGAGGGAAATTTACAATATGTGGAAGAAGGGTCTGGTTAATTGGGAGGATTATAGAAATGTTGCGAGATTATGTAGAGACTCAACAAGAAAGGCCAAGTGTCTCTTGGAACTTAGTCTGGTTAGAGAGGTGAGAGAAGACAAGAACAACTTCTTCAAGTAAATCAGTGAGAAGAGTAGGAAAAAAGTGGGTCCACTACTAAATGAGGTAGGAGATACGGTAACAGAGGATGCAGAGATGGCAGAATTGCTGAACACCTTCTTTGCCTCAATATTTACTCCTAAGACCAGCCCTCAGGAATTCCAGACCCTAGAAGTAAGGGAGCAAAACTGGAGTCAGGAAGACTCCTCACTGGTCAGTGAGGATTTGGTTAGAGACCTCCTGGATAAACTGAAAACACAAATTCGTGGGCCCCAGTGGGATGCATCCATGTGTGCTGAGAGAGCTGGCTGATGTTGTTTCCATCCCTGGAAAGGTGATACAGTAGCTCATTCTGCAGGCCATCTCTAACTGATTGGAAGAAAAGAAGGTTATCAGGAGTAGCCAGCATGGATTTACCAAGGGGAAATCTTGCCTGACTAATCTGATACCCTTCTACGAAGGCATGACCAAAGGGGTGGATGAAGGAAGAGCAGTGGATGTCATGTACCTTGACTTCAGTAAGACTTTTCAATACTGTCCCCCAACAAAATCCTCATAGGAAAACTCGAGAAATGTGGGATAGATGACTGGAGTGTGAGGTGGATTGCGAAGTGGCTCAACAACAGAGTTCAGAGGGTTGTGATCAGCAGCACAGAGTCAAGTTGGAGGCCTGTGGCAAGTGGTGTTCCCCAGGGATCAGTATTGGCTCCAGTTTTGTTCAATATCATGACCAGGATGAGGGAACAGAGTGTGCCCTCAGCAAGTTCGCTAATGATGCAAAACTGGGAGGAGTGGCTGACACTGCCATCCAGCCAGATCTGGACAGGCTGGAGAGCTGGGCAAAGGGGAACCTCATGAAGTTCAATAAGGACAAGTGTAGAGTCCTGCATCTAGGGAGGAATAACACCAGGCACCAGTACAGATTAGGGGACGTCCCGCTGAAAAGCAGTGCCATGGAGAAAGACCTTGGAGTCCCAGTGGACAGTAAGTTGTCCAGTCCACGGGACAGCAATGTGCCCCTGTGGCCAAGAGGGCCAATGGGATCCTGGGGTGAATTAAGAAAAGTGTGTGCAGCAGGTTCTCCTCCCTCTCTACTCTGCCCTGGT
>NW_009701851.1:0-9276 GCF_000703405.1 Apaloderma vittatum
AGCGGCGTGTTAACCTAAGTTGTTCCTGGAGGCAAAGTTTGAGTTGATCTGTTATGTAAGCGAATCCATAATTCTTACGACACATCCACAGACCCATGGTTTTATGCTGTCACTATGCAAGACTCAGCTCTGATTGCTGACCTTCATCTTGCTGTTTTCTTCCTTGTCCTATCTGTGAGAGCTGAAGTGTTCAACAGGAAGGTGAAATGTTCAACAGGCAAGTGCCAAAACTAGGAAATGGAAAGGACAGAAACAGCTCTCAGCCACACCAGAGACAGGAGGGGAGCTGGATTTCCCCTTTGACAATGGTGAGAGGTTAGATCTCTTCATCCCATATCGTGAAACCACAACCTTCATCTGCTCTTCAACAAAGCAGTTAAGCATATGTTTCAGTGCTTAATCTAAACCTGTGACACCTCGAGCACGAAGGCACAGATTGGGTATCCTCCATAACCATTTTTAACATGGCACCTTTCTAAAAGAGCTATCCATTTTGTCACAAAGCACTGACAAGATTTTTTCACTTTTTAAAAAGTCTCGGCTCCCCTGTAGGGACTCTGCTGGGAACATATGTTGGAGTCAAGTGGCTGGACTTGGCCAGCCTCCTTATAGAAATGCTTTGGCATTTAAAAGGGATGGATCTCAGTCATTACTCAAAAAAAAGAATGTGCAGATTTTAGGAACTGTAACACCAGCTAGCTTAGCTCTGTGCTCACCATTGGCCACAAGTTATCCACTCAGCAGTGTCATTAACAGTCCATTCCATGGACATTGCAGGACCTGACAAAGAGCATTGGGTTTTTTTAAGCTCAATGGCCCTGATACTAAACTTAAGCTTACTTCTGTGCTGAACACACCTCAAGAATGAGAACCCATCCCAGAATTAGCGTATCAGCCCCTGTTGGCACTAAACCTCCTGGCTTCCCAGATGTTGCACTGGAATCTCCAAAGAGTTTGATGCTAGGCTGTCCTGCAACATAACTCTCATCCCCACTAATGCTAGCTGTGAGTAATCCCGGTCAATCAGATGGCAAAACACTGAAAACAGAGTTGTCAATCTGTTGTGGCAAATGGAGTCATACACTCAAGACAATACATTCTTTTCCTAGCTACAGCCAATAGCTGAGCACATTAACACAGTGTTAGCTGAGGGAATAGGAGCTGTAAGTGACCTCTCCATGTGTCTTCACCGGCATAATGCATTCAGAACATCTAAACACTAGATCCAAGCAATGATCTTTAGAAATCACTGCACTTTAGAAAGCACTGCACTTAATTCACCCCTTGTGTAATTCTATGGGCTTCAGTGGAGTTACAGTAAGGAGGAACCCAGCCCATCATCTTCTAAAGGAGATTATATCATCTGCCTTTGTAATAGCTTTAAGGAGGTTTCCACTCCTTACCTGCAGTGTTACAACATGACTCAGGTTCTGTAATCAGACTACACTGCAAGCATCCTTCAAAGCATGTTATTTATGTTATTTAATTTACCAGAGCTAATAAATAGTGATTGATGCCAGGAATGTAAATGCAAGTTTGAATGCTGAGCGAACTCTTGCTGACCTAGAAGACTCCCCTTTGTGTATTTTCTTGGTGACCCACTTGCAGCCAAAGCTCGTGTATGGATGTGGGCTCTAATGATGCCAGCTGTGGAGTGTCTCATTTAGTTCTCTCTGAAGGAAATCTGATAAACAGCACATGTTAAATGGAGAAAAACAATCTCTTCAAACAAAGTGCTACTACAGACACTGTCTGAAAGACACATAAAAACTTTGGGAACCACTGTCTCTCTTTTCTGCTGAGTTTTGTGAGAAAACACTTTCCTTGGAAATTGCTAGTTACATTTCTAAAAGGAAAATTGTGCAGCTTTCAAAACTCCAGTCATAAATAAATGTGCAGGAGAGTGCCATAGTGAGTTGAAGAAGCTTGAAAGTAAGAGGTCTTGGAGGATGACAGCTCCAGCCTTGCCTTCCTTGGTCACATAAACAAGTGCTGTGGCCCTCTTGTGAACACGAAGCATGGAACAACCAACATATTAGTATGCAAACCTTAGGTCAGACTTGTCACAAACCTACTGTACCACCTTGTAAGCAGTAGCTCAGGCTGTATAGAAGGAAATAAAGAGAGGTTCTCAGGGACAATTCTACTGTTACTGAAGATGATTCCTTACAAACACATATAAAATTTATAACCCTCATCTTATGAGCAGAAACCAGCCACCATCTCTCATGGAAGCTTTGCAGACACATATAGCTGTGGCTGTCCCGTGAATCTCAAACATGTCAGATTTCATAAAATTTAAAATTACCTCAGCACCTTGCAGACACTTTTGGAAGATGATGAGAAATCAATGTATTCAGATGCATATGCAAACTGTCTGTGACGAGTATTGGCCAGTTGTTGCCAGCTGGTGAAATGCCAAGTTTGACACATCTCGTACTTGGGAGATGCCTACCTTAAATGTGATGCTACAGACTGCTCTGTTAACTGTGTGAAACACTCAGATACCCAACTGCATCAGAAGATGGGAGCTTTCAATTAGCCTTGGATGGTATCTGTTCCTCTCTCTAGGATTATCATTGTTATTACATTGTAAATGTATTCTGTCTATGATTAGCATAGACCTCTATTGATGTGGCCCCTTGTTATGAACAAGATGTTTCTCCGTGCATCACCTAAAGCACAGAATATAGGCCAAGTGTTTCAGAAGCATATTCATTACTTCACACTGGGAATTGCCAGAGTAAAATATTAAATACAGTCGGACCGAAATAATAGCTACTTCAAGGGCTCCATTGTGTCATCAATCAAATGCAGATGGCCCAATTAATATTATGCAAACTCAGCATTTTGCCTGGAGAATTTCTAGCAGCTAAGGTCACAGTAGAAAATGCCTTACATGAAATAAAGGATAATTAGGCTAAAAAGGTTCAAAATCTCCCAAGGAAAAATTATAAATGTCAATTCAAAATATAGTGTCATAACAGTCTCTAAAAGACTCTTTTACTAAAAATATTTGGGAATCCGGAAGAACTTGGCAAATGCACAATGTACGATGCATAAAATAAAAAGGAGGTCCAACACATTCATAAAACTACAATTAAAAAACTGCGTAACACACAAATTAGAATTGATACTTTTTGTCCCAGAGTCTAATAAAGACATAAAATATGACCTCTATTATGATATATTCCTTGGCTGTTACCAGCTTCTGCACATGCTACCTAATAAGCTTAACTAAAATCATGGCATGAAAAGCAAACTTCTTCCTCCACAGCAAGTTGAATAATAAAGAATCATCTTGCCTAATTTTTGCTACCTACAATGAATATGTATATTCAGGTGAACAAATAACCCGGGGCTCCTTTCAATCAGTAGTGAAGAGAAACATGTTTTAGATGCAGTTCACCTTGGCTGTCTTAGAAAACTTGTACATTATATCCTAAACTTGTCTCTTTCTACTCTGACATCTATTACTAGATTGACAGATAGAGCCATTAGTTCAAGCCATGCATAAGGTGAAATAACTGTGAATAAACTCTTGTTACCAGGTGTTCAAAAGAATTGTATCACACCTTGAAAAAAACAGGTCTTAATATACAAAAAAATAAGTGTCCTTTAATGTATTTTCTTTTTCTGCCTTTTACCTAGAAAATACTCCTTAGGCCTCTTGATCTGATTTGAGCAACTGCTTGTTTGTTCAGCTGGCTCTGAGATGTGGGAATAGTAGCCACTGGACAATCAGGAGAAACTTAGCTGTCAAATCCAAATTCTACTGGGTATAGGAAGAACCCAATGAAGCCATCCACTTTGACTTTCAGTACCTTCAATATTATTCTTTAGACAAGTCTGCATTTTCTATATATTTTATTAGAAAAGAGGCCAGTTCCCAATTTCTTTTGCACTTCTCTATTTTGAATGCCATGAAATTCCAACACTTCGTGTTATAAGAGTGTATTGATTCATAGAATCACATAATGGTTTGGGTTGGAAGGGACCTTAAAGATCATCTAGTCCAACCCCCCTGCCATGGGCAAGGACACCTCCCACTAGACCAGGTTGCTCAAAGCCCCATCCAGCCTGGCCTGGAACGCTTCCAGCAAGGAGGCATCCACAGCTTCTCTGGGCAATCTTTTCCAGTGCTTTACCACCCTCACAGGAAATAATTTTTTTCGTTATACCTTATCTACTCCTACCCTCTTTTGGTTTGAAACCTTATCATATGAATTGCCTGATAACAATATATATCAATAGTCTCTCCATGAAACAAAAATTAGAAATAAGCCACCTTCTTGAGTACAACATTATAAATACGAACCAGATCTGGTAATATCAAAGGAAAGCATTAGCATACGCTCCACTAACTAGAAGGAGCTGTTCCCAGAACGACTGACCTACTCAGCAGCAAGCCCAGCTTGATACTCACTAGTGATCCCCCCCTTGCTTGTATATACTCACTTGCCCTGGTTCCTGGCCCCATGGACACACCGGCCCAATGGCAAGTTGTCTGACCGCTCTCACTGGTGCTCAGACCCCGTACACAGATGTTTGCAGAGTAAAATGAAATGACACTGTGTGACTTTGATGATGTCAAAAGCAATCATAAATAGCAAAATTTTGCATACACTTTCAAAACTAGACACTAAAATGTCTACAAATGCTGTTTTAGTGAAATAACTGCAAGTGAGGACCAGGTAACTAGGTAACCTTTTGCACATGTTTAGTTCCCAGGCAGATGGTGTTAAATGCTTAATAAGGTGAATTATGCAAAATGAATAATTATTTTACTACCTCGGTGAATTTAACAGAGCTTATAACTGTCTTTAAAACTGGGTGATACAATGCACTGTTCTATCAAATTAATTAGCTACTCAAGCCTGCCACAAGAGATGTAGGAAATGGGGCTATGCTATCAGTGGCGGCACCACTGGGCTGGCTGCCTGCCCATTCCCCACCCTCCCTGTAAATCCACATTCCTCTTCTGCTGCTCTGCATAACAATAAAGCAAATCTATTTACATTCAGTAACAAGTTCTTTTGAGATTTGCATGCACAGAGGTGATAAAATTACTTCAGAAAGAAGAGTAAGGCTGGCTCAGAAATCCCTTTTTCGCCTTATTTTTTAAGCAAAGCCAATATCTCTAGTGTGAGTAAAGGAAATAGAAATCCTATCCCCTGTGAAAATATCTCAGTAAAACAGCTTATTTGTTGTGCCTACATCTCTGGAAAGGAAAAATTTATGGATATGTAGACCTCAGTATCTAAAATGGACAATCAAAGAACTTCTCAAAATGCAATTTTTTGCCCTTCACTTCCCTCTTCTGCAGCAAACATTCCTCAAACAGAAAACCACAAATGTTGTAAGGTGTGCCCAGCTGCAAGACCAGGTGGCCCTCTGGTAACAAGAATGAAAACACCCAGCAATGCATACTGCAAAACTAAACTCAGAAATGTTACAGCAGTAAGATTATGTTGACGCCTATGTGTTAGGCTGGGCTGTGTCTTTCCTTTGAGGATCCGCCATTTAGATTCCACAGTCTGACAGAAGAGATGCTAATAAAACGTTTTAGTCTCTTTTTCATTCAGTTTTATATCCTGCTTCCTCAACAGATTTTGAATTGTATACACTCCTCTTGGCTACATGTCAGTGCGGGTGGTTTCCAATCTAAATTTTTCAGGGCCATATTGATTCAAGCTATTCTCAATAACCATAATGCTGTTGCTGAATTTTCATGTTGTCCAGACTTGTTCTTTCTTTGTCAAGCCTTATAGTGCCCTAATATCATGGTCAACATCTCACTTAATGCTTTGGTCTTTAAGTAAGAGTAATCCTTTCACATTGTCCCTTCTAATACTTTCTTCTGGCATTACTAATATGCAAATACTGAGCTGAAGATTGTTATACTCTATTTTGACTGGCTGTTTTCCTGAAAAATATATTCTGTTTATGGCACATGTTGACACAGCTGGTTCCAATTTTCCTTTTCATGCATAGCAATTTGAGGAGGCCTGCCATATTGCTGTGTGTAAATGCAACCATGCCAGGCTTTTTTTTTTCAGAAAGTATCCCGGCTTATGGGTCTTTTATACTGCCTGAGGAGGCAATCCTTGCCAGATTTTCCTCAGCTTGCTCAGTAGATGTGTAGGCCCATCACTGGGGCCATGGCCAAGGATAATACTGAGAGTGAGACAATGCAACTCAAGCCTAAGGCCTTATTCTCCACCCACTATTCTGGAATAGGAGTGTCCACACATGGAGTTAATTAGGGGTAAATCTCTAGGCAGACAAGCCCTCACACTAAACGTACCACTCTGAAGGATGCTGAGGTCTCTAACCACATCCTGGGCACTGGATGTTCACCACAGATTCCCTCAGCACCCTGCCTTTATGCTGCAATCCAAACCTGGGCCTTCAATTTTAGAAAAGATCAAAGACCATGTAGACAGAGATCTGCTATTAGCTCAAAGACCTTTTATGAGGATTATTAATGTGATTGCTGTTATACTCAATCTGCACATTAACCTTTGAAAATTACTAATCCATCCTCACAGCACTACTGTTAAAAGCTTGTCGAATGTGTCACGCTGTAAATGTTTCATACCTGTGTTTACTCTCTGTGCATGTATATCAGGCAAACCATGCTTTATTTTTCTCTTTCTAGCTGAGCTGACAAAACACTGAGGGTTTCATGAGTTGCACTTTTTGTGGGAAGGCATGGGGAGTGATCGGGAAAATGATTCAATGCATCGACTCTCTGAATATTCTTGTGGGACACCATGTTGAAAGCATACTTTTTTCTACTTTCACATTTTTCAACAAAATTAAAGGCAAAGTTCCAAGTTCAATTCCCAGATGCTGCTGTGTAAAACTGGAGTAGCTCCACCAAAACCAAGGTTATTACACTAGATTTATGCTACTCTGAGATCAGAATTTGGACGCAGGCTTTGTGGTCAGTGCTTGACTATAAAGCTTTTCAACGTGAGAGTTTTGTAATCATCTCTCCCAGAATTCTTTTCAGATGAACTTCAGAAGACACTTCAGACAATGTTGTATTTTTCTTTTAAAAATCTGTATTTTGCTTAGTGAGCAAAGGTAAATATCATTTACAAGTACAAAGTAGAATAAAACTCGGAGAGCAATCAGCAAGTCCAAGTTACTTTCATTTGCTCTTTCACCAATACTCATATTTGGATCAGCTCACCAAATGCTAGAAGTTAAAACACACCATCACCCCTCCCACAAATTTTAATAAACCAGTCAAATGAAGTTCAGGTTCAAAAATACATAAAGTGACTTTTTATGTTTGTTTGGCAAGTTTTGCACTGCTAAAGGA
Source organism: Apaloderma vittatum (assembly GCF_000703405.1). Lineage (NCBI taxonomy): Eukaryota > Metazoa > Chordata > Aves > Trogoniformes > Trogonidae > Apaloderma > Apaloderma vittatum. The sequence continues at coordinate 7,334 of NW_009701851.1, forward strand.
TTGAGTGGGACCCAAAATTTGAGGGCCCTTGGGTTGCATCACCCCTAAGGGCTTGGTCAAAACCCACAGGTCTCTTTTGCCTAGTGCTTCTCCCACCTGCAATGTTACCTCTTGTGGTGTCCACAAACATGTGGAGCAGATGGTAGCCCTGCCAAGCAGATCTGTTCCAGATCCTGTTTCCACCAACAATATGATCTCTGTCTCTAGCCCAGTTAGAGGCATTCCTTTCATCGGAGGTTAAGACCTGACTCAGTACTCATAGCAGGAATTTTTACTTCATTTAATCTACTGCCTATTAACAAATTTTGAGTACTGATTTGGGTACTAAGAAAAAAAGAAAGGAGAGACCATAAAGAAACACTCAAGAGAACACCTCTCTGCACCTCTATCTAGTGTCAGCATCCCTTATGTTTGCCTAGGGTTGCAATCAGGTGCCCCCAATTACTTTGGTGAGGCTAAGAGTAGTCCGAAAGTTTCAGTACAAGAGGGAAGTTCTTTACTGAACGAGTGGTGAGGCACTGGAACAGGCTGCCCAGGGAGGTGGTGGAGTCACCAACCCTGGAGGTGTTTAAAAAAAAAGTAGATCTAGCACTTGAGGCTATGGTGTAGTGGTTAGGTATGCTGGGATGAAGGTTGGACTAGATGATCTTCAGAGGTCCCTTCCAACCCCGAACATTCTGTGATTCTGTGATTCTGTGAATATAATGGCTTCTTCTGGACAGGCTGGAGATCTGACACCTGTTTAAAGTGGCCACAATTGAGAACACCATGTATATAATTATTAACTCCATTTATAGCCCTGGTACCAGCTATAGCAAAAGCAACAATTAGTGTTGTGTCAGGGATAATAAAGCATCCAGCCATTCCAGTGTTCACTAATCATCCATCCATGAGTCACAGGGATGTGGAAGCAATCTCTGTTTGTCTGTTCTTAAGCATTTGTACCAGCAACAGTAGAATCCTGTTGCTTATTCCAGGTGCTGAGAGGGGGGTAATATCATGCTCCCTAAGGACAAAAGCATCCCATGAGCTGCAGCCCACATGCTGATTCTCTGTGTATAGAATCATTGTGAAGTTGTCACTGCATGTAGTGGAAGAAGAAGAAGTGTTGTACATCTGCTGACACTGTGGAAGCAGCTGAATGCATTGTTATTGTTTCACTTTTTGTGGTGTTCAGACAGGATAGGATAGGATAGGATAGGATAGGATAGGATAGGATAGGATAGGATAGGATAGGATAGGATAGGATAGGATAGGATAGGATAGGATAGGATAGGATAGGATATGCTGGGTGAAAAACTGGTTGGACCAGGCCCAGAGAGTGGTGGTGAATGGTGCCGCATCCAGTTGGCGTCCAGTCACAAGTGGTGTCCCCCAGGCCTCAGTACTGGGACCACTCCTGTTTAACATTTTCATCAATGATTTGGATGAGGGGACAGAGTGCACCCTCGGTAAGTTTGCAGATTGACACCAAGCTGGGTGGAAGTGTCAATTTGTTTGCGAGTAGGGAGGCTCTACAGAGGGGGTCAGTTAGCTCAGTTGGTTTAAGCATGGTGCTGATAACACCAAGGTCATGGGTTCGATCCCTGTTTGTTCCCTATGTGTTGCCTGATCTAGTCAAGAGGCATCCCTGCCCATGACAGGGAGGTTGTATTATATGATCTCTAAAGTCCCTTCCAGCCTAGGCCATTCTACGATTCTATGATCTAGACAGGCTGGATCACTGGGCCAAGGCCAACTCAATGAAATTCAATTAGGCCAAATGCCAGGTCCTGCTCTTGAGCCACAACAACCCCCAGCAGTGCTGCAGGCTTGGGGAGGAGTGGTTGGAGAGCTGCCAGGCAGAGAGGGACCTGGGGGTGTTGATGGACAGCCGGTTGAACATGAGCCAGCAGTGTGCCCAGGTGTTCAAGAAGGCCAATGGCATCCTGGCCTGTGTCAGG
>NW_009701851.1:9524-27933 GCF_000703405.1 Apaloderma vittatum
GGTTGCAACGAAGCAGAGGGTTGGTCTATTCTCCCTAGTGATGAGTGACAGGATGAGGGGAAATGACCTTAAGTTGCACCAGGGGAGGTTCAGATTAGTATTAGGATGAATTTCTTTACTGAAAGGGTTGTCAGCCATTGGAACAGGCTGCCCAGGGAGGTGGTTGAGTCACCGTCCCTGGAAGTGTTTAAGAGACAACTAGATGTTGCATTGGGGGACACAGTTTAGTAGGTTGATAGGGCTGGGACAAAGGCTGGACTGGATGATCGTCAGGGTCCCTTCCAGATGAAACTATTCTAATCTGCAGATTTATTTTTGCTGCTGCAAGAAAGTCAGCATTTAGTTCTTGTAAATTTTTGAGCGTTCAACAGCAGTCTACAGTTTATTTATACATTTTTTTACTCTGCCCTCTCTCTCACATGCATGCACTCCACCCAGATGCTATGAGGCTATCTTTAGACTCGCAGGAAGTTTGAATAGTTACTAGAAATCACCAGCTAATTTCATTTTAATTTCAAGTCTTAAAAACACCAAAAACCAAACCACTGTTAGCTGAACTTTAACTTATCATAAGCTATTAAAAATCTGCAGCTGTCAGTGCAGTCTGGAGGTTTGTGAATTTTCATTAAAAAAATCATAAAATCTTGAATTGTTCAACACCTAAGCTTTTTCTGGATCACTGTAGCACAGTCAGTCCCCTTTAGTATCCTGCTGTGCAATACACACTGCCAATGGATACCACCAAAGCTGAATGAATCATGGGAAAGACTGGAGAATATCCTTAATGGAGAAAATGTGATGGCTCTATTGTGCGTGCACCACCAGGTCCACAGTGACCCCAGTATTTTTTCATAGAAGAGTGAAGGAGAAGAGCAGAGGTGTAATGTCCATTGTGAAGTGTCCTGTCTCCATTCAGCGATCAATTTTACTTTTGGGTAACAAAGATGTTCTCAACGGCTCAGAGCAAAGCAGACCTTGAGCTTTGCAAATAGTGCTTGAGTTAACTTCTGCATGCTCATATGATTTAAGTTAATTTGAATTATTCGTTTATTCTTCATATTTTCTAACATAGGTGCTATATTTGTGCCCTGACATAGGCCCTTCTATTCGCACATTCAAGTATTAACATGTACAGGGTGTATTTTCCAGATGACATACGACTAAGTAGTTACATTGCAGTTGTCTGTGTTGAAAATTTACCTTTTAAAGACCACAGAGGATCTTATCGTGTGATGCAAGGTGTCTTCTCTAAATTATGAATATTGTCTTAGATTCTTGCTGTATTATCAGGCTCCATCTAGCTCACTTCTCCCCTAAGGAAACAGTTTCCATGTACTTTTTAATCTGAGGCTGCTTTATGGCCTCATAGTTTTAATTACTGTGAGCTCTGTTTCCTTCAGATTTTTTCTTTACTTTTTAATCCCTTCACTTTTTTTCCCCTTGGGTAATCGACATTCGTATCCAACATCTGTCACCTATCTAATTGTCGGGAACAAAGGCTGATGTCTAATTTAGAGTTTCCAGCCTCATGTCAAGCTGCCAGTCAACCTGTGCATGTCTCTTACCCACCCCTTACTTTTCTTCCAGTGAGAGTGACCTGCTCTGTACCTCACCACAGACAGTGGATTAAATCCTGTGCTTACACCTTACACAGCTATAGATTGTGCACTTCTTTCCCAGGGGTGTGCTGTCAGAGCAGCTTCACAGAAAAAGCCAAGACTCCAACAAGTAGTAAGCAGTCTATGCCTTGAGGGAAGGTGAATGTGAAGCATTTTACCTTGGCTGATTTATGCTTATTGCTGATAGCAGACCTGGAGGAAAGTGCCTGGATGGTAAGGCTTGAATAAATAAATAAAATAAAAAAGATGTTTAAGTCTGTTTTGCTTGCAAAGTGAAAGAGACACTTCAGTACCTCATTAAGGTACAGTTTTAAATGTTTGTGCTTGTTACAGAAGCAGATTTGTGTGCTGCAAGTCATGCCCATTCAATTGAGCCAGCTCACTGCCACTAATCCCTTTCAGAAACTCCTGGATTTTCTTCATGCTTTGTTATTCCTCTCAAGGGAAATACAATTTCCTCTTAGACATTAGCATTTAGATATAGTGATGACAAATGCCATGTAAAAGATGAAAGCATCCAGAGTATGTATGATGGCAAAAAATTAGTCTGTTGACTAATTAAAAGTTAAATGGTACTTTTTAAGAGCATAGGTGTGTTCACTGTCCTCTCCTGGCAAAATTCCAAGTTAGGCAGCATGTTGTCAGATTTACTTTATCTAAACTTTTCTATAGAGTAGAAGTTTTTCGCTTCACTTCCTCTTCTCCTGTCTTGAGTGCTCCCAGCACTTGTTCCATCCAATCCCAGAGGTGACTGGATGATAGTAGCTAATCACAGAGAGTAACTTGCAGCTGGGTTCTTACTCGTGCAGATGTACAAATCATACCTTCTCCTGTGTTAGCCCCTTCATGCTCACCTCTTTTGAAACTATCTGCCCAGTGGTTACTAGAACATTTCATTGTGGTCATTGTTGCCATGTTCCCAATTCAAACACAAGGTGCCATAGTCACAAGCAAAGGAAATGGTGATGATGGGCAGACCAGCAGAGGGTGAGATGAAGCAGTCTGAGATGCCACAAGGCTGCTTGCCGGGGCTGAGCTGGAAATGTCCCTCTCAGAGTAAGACATTTTGTGAGAAAATCAGCACATTACCTCTCACACTCCTGAGACCTGATTTTCCTGAAGCCCTTTCCCATGTTTCCTCAGCATATAGATGTCTGGATGTGAAGTTTATAGTACTGAGCATCCATTCTGTCCCTTAATTACTCCAAGACCCAACATAGCAGCTTGACCTTCTCCTAGCACTTCATAAATGGGGCTCACATCCCCAGGAACATCCAGAGTTCTCAGCAGCAAGGCTTGAAGCTTGCAGACTTCATGACTATTTCAAATACTCATTGAAGTGGACATTGTAAAGTGTTTTTGTTGATCAAATAACGTCCCATTCTGAGAGATGCTGACTCCATCAAAAACTAATTATAGTTTTCTGAAGTACACAAAGGAAATATAATTAAAAGAAATAATTATGGTATGTAGATGCTGCTGGTGGAACAGTATTCATTTCCCTCTATTGTGATAAAATACACTCAAAAAATGTTTGACAGACAACAGCCATAACATGCTTCCACCACCAGTGTCTCTAGTTGTCATGTTTGTGTGCTTTTGCTTACAGACACTCAGAAATTTCTCAACAGTGACCTTTTTTGGTTGGTTTTTGACGTTTGCCACCTTTCCTGCCATTTTTCTGCTGGTACTTATCTTCCTGTTTTCTCTTGAGGCATTCTGTTATCTACTCATAGCTTCATATTATTTCCTCCCTGTTCATCCCATGCTTATTTTAGCTGCCTTTTCCTTCCTCTTACTTACTTTTCCCATCAATTTCCTATGTACTCCTATGTCTCCCTTGATTTCCTCCATACTTTAGCCAGCTGGCTACTCAGAAACCTCTATTTGGACATTGCAATATGAATGTGATTTATTAGAAACATCTAGAAATCAGAAGTTTCATAGAATCATAGAATCGTAGAATCACAGAATCACAGAATGGATTGAGTTGGAAGGGACCTAAAAGATCATCTGGTTCCAAACCACTCCCCTCAAGGACACCTCTCACTAGACCAGGCTGCTCAAAGCCCCATCCAGCCTGGCCTAGAACACTTCCAGGGACAGAGCGTCCACAGCTTCTCCAGGCAACCTGTTCCAGTGTCTCACCACCCTCACAGGAAAGAATTTCTTATTAATGTCTAATCCAAATCTTCCTGCTTTCAGTTTGAAACTGTTGCCACTCAATCTATCACAAGACTCCCTGATAGGGAGTCACTCCCCATCTTTCATGTAGCCCCCTTAGAGCACTGCAAGGCTGCTGTAAGGTCTTCCTAGAGCCTTCTCTTCTCTACATTGAACAACACAACTCCCTCCCCCTTTCCTCACAGGGCAGGTGCTCCAGCCACCTGATCTTCCTCATGGCCCTCCTCTGGACATGCTTGAGCAGGTCGATGTCCTTCTTACTCTGGGAGACTCAGAACTGAATGCAGTACTGCAGGTGGGGTCTCACCAGAGCAGGGCAGAGGGGAAGAGTCAACTCCCTCGACCTGCTGGCCACGCTGCTTTTGATGCAGTCCAGGATGCAATTGGCCTTCTGGGCTGTGAGTGTGCATTGTTAGTTCATGGTCAGTTTTTCAGCCACCAGCACCCCCAAGTCCTTCTCTTCAGTTCTGCTCTCAATCTTCTCATAACTCAGCCTGTATCTGTGCTTGGGATTGCCCTAACCCACGTGCAGGACCATGCACTTGTCCTTGTTGAAATTGTTTCTTTTTTTCTTTCTCCTCTACCTCTCTGTTCTGCATATTTTCTGTATTTACTTATTTCCTGGCCATGAATATCAAAAGTGCAGAGGGATCAGAATTAAATAAATGGAAGAATGTGGAGCGCACACAAACTGAATGAGAACATTAGTCACTACTCTAGCAAGCTCTCTTTCACTCTGTACAGTTAAATCACACCCCCATGAAAATTCCCACGTGAATTTAACAAAAACTGTTCTCTTTTCTGTAGTTTGATTTTACAGTGTTTTATCGTTACTGCCCCATTTTATTGGGAATACAAAAAGAGAAATGTCCATTGAATTCCACAGATTTTACAAAAATGTTCTATACAGGCTTACTGTTTGCCTTTGAAATGAAGTGTGCAAAATTTTTTCATAGTGTATGGCTAATAATATTGCTCCTGGATACCCTGGTACTGTAACAGAGAAAACATGTGTGGTTTATTTTGCGCAGCAAGCAACAATGTCTATTTTATCTCAGCTACAGACAATAGGATTCGACACTTGTCAGCAGTCTGTAGAGCCTCCTGTAAAATCCTATGGAATTTTCTAGAAGGAATATAAAGTTTTATCAACATTGTTAAAATAGCTTAGTCAAAAGGTTATTAATCTCTATAAAATTAATAAGAAACTGCAGGTGTCCCTTCTATTATGCTCATTTTATCTCTTGCAGGTTTGCACCTTGCAATCACATGAAAACAGAGGAAAAGAATGGGGAAGTAACCATAAAATACATTCATATGTGTCAAAATTGTAACATTCTCCATCCATGGCACAGATATGCAAATTTAGTAAGCTGTGTATTTTTGTTGTACTTTTAAATTTTCTTTTTACATTGTTTTTATTGGAAATGAAGGGTCTGTTCTGCTGTCAGACAGTTGAGCTCAGTAGGGTCTACAGTCCATAGTAGGGACAGATGTGCAAACAATGGCCATCCACTAGAAACTAAGAATTCACTCATCAGATCTGCTGAGAGTGCCTATCCATCACAGAGAGTCAATATTGTGAAGCTTGAAAATGTTACCTTATTACACCCACAGACTAATATCTAAGATAGCTTTGCAGAAACTGTATGCTGTACAGTGGCTTATGTATATATAATAATAAAATAATAAATATATGTAACAAATAACAACAATATTTAAACTGCAGCTACCTCTCAGTAGCTCATGGTATGACACCTAAAGGGGCTTTAGACCACCCAAGTTGCTAGTAGGATTGTTAGCTCTTTTCAGAAAGGAAAGCAAAATAGAATTACGTTCCCATATCCTCAGCATTCAGCAATCAACAATCCAAAGCAAGATAAGCCTGAAAAGCGCATTTCTAGAGACACTAGAACAGTGCTTTATCTTAGACAAAAAGACACATAAGCTTCAATCAGTTGTTTGGAGTGTGCATGTGGGAGGAGGAACATATGTGTGCTTCTCAGGGGTCCTGAAGTTATGTCTGAGATAGCAAACCTAGACAGGTTATAAATCCCTTTAGATATATATGAAATTTTAAGGGGCCCGTACCTGTTCAGGAAGAAAAAAAAACATAAAACAAAACCAACATGAGGGTCTATGCAGTGAAGCAGACTGAAATAAAAGGACTGTCTGACCTCCCACTAGAGGAAGGGTCATGAGCTGGACAGGATTTCAAGTGCTATCTGGTATTCACTGCTTTGCAGTGATGGAAAATTGCTGGTTTGTAATTGGAATTTCAACTGGAAGACTTCAGTTCCTGTTGGTTTAACTCTATCCCAAGAAAGCTCTTGGTGTAGAAAAGTGCCACTAAATGAAAGTGGATGCTTGTTTGTTTTGTGGCTTGAACCCAAATCCCCATCAGGAATTAATTTATCCTGCTATAACCACCATAAGAACCATCACTTTTTGAGTCAGATCCATACTGAACAGGTATAAAGAATAGCCTGTGAAATGACAGTACCAGATTAGGGCTCAGCTATACTGCTAAAAAAATTCGAAGCACCTCCCTGACAAGCACCATTCTTTACTGCTTTCTCTAGTATGCTTAAAACTTCAGACTCCAGAGGTGGTGTGTCACACACACACTATATATAATGGAGAAGGCATGAGTGGTGTGTATTGTTTTAATGAATGGTTTAAAGGAAGAGTTCAAGTGTTTATTTTTCTAGTCTTTATTTTGAGCCTTCTGTAGTATTTTAATCTATATGACATGTCTGGATATTGTGCAGGTACCTTGAAAAAGCACTGGCATGTTTTCAGAGACAGCACTATGAAATAACCCCTTCTCAGGAGTTATCTGGTACTTTTAAAAAGTCATTCATTCAATTTCCTCAAAGCTTTGATCTGAAAACACATCTATACAGTTGGATGAATCTTAAGAGAATGTGTTTGATATATATGCTGAGTCTCTACAGAAATTTTGCTACAGACATCATGGGAGTGATATGAACAAGTCCATAGATTTTTAATGTTGGTGTGATATTTAGCCAATATTTAGGCAGCTCACAATGACTTCAGTATAACCAGAAGAAATGTATGATCCAAAGGAAAAGACAACAGCCTGTGCAGACTACTTAATGTGTCCACTTTTAGCTGCCATCTGCATGCAGCACTCGTGGTTTTTAATATATGGCATTTTATTTCTTAAAAACAAGAGTCATACAAAACCACAATGATCTACAGTGATTTTTTATGACAAAAAATAACTTTGTCCCTTTTCCTACAATTCTGGGGGAAAATGGGGAATTAAATGAACCACCAGATACTAAATACTTTTTGATTCACAAGCTAGAAGGCATATTGACTTTTGTAGGTCAGGATTTCTCTTTTCCACCTCAGACCTTCTGCTAGCATACTTTGCATTGGCCAGTTATAAACCCATGAGAATCCTCCTCACTCTGTCTGATTTCTGTCTGATATATTTTTTGAGTTGCATGGGTTTTCTTTCAACCTGAGTAGTTTTAAAGTTTGACATTACACTGTTGGAAATTTGATTTGCATTATACTTGTAAGGGTTACTATTTTCAATGCTTGTTATTGATATCATTGGAAGTGAGTGATACACACATGGCAAGTAATATTAACCAAAATACTACCCAAAACAGCTGTGCAGAATGTTTCGATGTTATTACCTAAGCAAATTCAGACAGCAAACCTTTCCATGGCAGGAAGCTAAGCTAAACAAATGTGCATGATAAACGAGAAAACTTTGGGGTTTTTAGCATTCCAGATGGTAAACGTCTGGAGGAAATTGTCAGTAATGGTGACCTTATCAAATGTAGTGATGTGCCTTGACAGTTCCCTAACTCAGTTTCCTCACAGTAAGAGAGGAATACTTGTTGTCTACTTTCACATCCTGCAGGATCTACTAGTTCCTGAGCACAATGGCACACATGAAGTCAGCCTCTCTCCTTGTGGCAAGATACTGCCCTAAGGGTCAGCCAGTGTCAATTTCCTTGTAGGACAGAGCCACAACACTTGTGAAGCATTCAGCCAACCATCCTGAACCTACAAAATTGCTCATGCGGAGGAAAAGCCACAGAATCAGAGATACAAGGTGACAAGTGACCATATCAGAAAAGAGGGATATCTAGAAAGGTTCTCAGGTGGAAACCACAGGCAAGGTCCACAGTTGCTCAGGTGCCTGGATTGCACCCTGGGACAGAGCCAGGCTGTGCTGCACCGCTCAAGGTGTAACACTGGACTAAGCAGTGCTGGCCTCACTGCATCCCCAGACTTCTGTTCTCCCATCGCTGAGGACAGCAGCACAGCCTTATAGACAAGCATTCAACTGAGCCCTGGGTGGGAATCCTGCCTGAACTGCTTGAGAGCTGCCAGCAGCATAGAAGGTAGCTGTAGGTCTGCCTTGTTCCAGAAGAAGGTCTTCCTATATTAGCTACACTGTACCAGAAGTAGAAACAAATGTTTATCTTAGGCCTTAAAAATAGCAGATGCTGGGTTCATTGGGTCATAAATAGAGAAAAATCTACAAAGATGCACAGGCTAATGTGCAGTGTGAACCAGATTTCCTTTCAGATTATATCTTCTTTGCATAGTCTGGGGTTTTAAGGTCATCTCCATCTGGGACACTGGATAATTCAGTTAGAAAAGTTGAGTCACTTTGACTCAAGATGTCATTTATCTGTTGGAGGTGGCACGATAAATCATACCTTTGTGAGCTGCAACACAAGTCAGTTGCTCTCAGCTCCACCTTGCTCATTGATCAGACTGACAAGAGCACATCTGTCTCCAGGATCTGGAGCTGGTCTTTGTTCCCTTTACAGTCTGGCTCCAGGAGTGTGAGCAAAAGCCAAGCAACCAAAGCAGAAATAATGCCAAGCAGGAAACAAGTCATTTACATGCCATTGGAAATGCATGTGCAGGGACTGACCATGTGTAGCCTGAAAACGTGTTCGTGAATAAATATTTCAGTTGCTGTTCTTAGTCTGAGTTTATTGCTGGCGGTGGTCCTGTGCTGAACAGTCATGTCATTGAAGCTGAGCTTAGTGTTCAAGTCCACTTGAAAAATGACAGCAATGCATGTTTCCTGAAATTTTAATATAAGCCTAGAAGTTGAGCACGGTGTTCTCTACACACACTATGTTTTGGGGGTTGAGGGATTTTGTTGGTGGAGGCACTGTTTTGCAAAGCAAGTCAGGCAGGAAGGCAAGCAGGATTAGCCAGCAAGGCATCTCTATCACCAGATACTTCTCTTACAGGGACTCCCCAAGGGACAACCTATTTGAATTTATGAGCTTGTGAAGTACTGTGTTTCCATTGTCTTGCCATGGCCAGGACTACCTGCTTGGAAAGTGGCACAGAATTCAACATACGTTTATACAAATACAGTGCTATGCAATAGATAAGATCTTGAATGGACTGAGATGATTGAAAATGTAGAACTGCATAGACTGGGACTGGAAAGAGGCAAATCAGAAGAACTATTATAGACATTGATATGTTCATGAATGTGATGAAGAGATCTGGCATTAGATTTTTTTTATTTTCCAATATCTGAACAAAGTACTTTTAAGTTATTGAGTCTCACACTGTAGCAACTTATGTATGAAAAAAATTACATACCTTTTAAGACACAACTAAATAAAATCATGGCAGAGAAAGTCATCATGGGTTACTAAATAAAAAAAACCAAACCATTCCTTTGAATCTGCAAATCTGCAGATTGATGAATATTAGGAGGACATGAACAAATATTTTTCATTTATGTTTTGGATAAGTATTCAATATTGACCAGTGGTGAACAGAGGCTCGTGGGATAGATACATGTTTGCAACAGTATGTTGCTTGTTACGTATTTACCTTCATAAATTACTGCTGGTATTATCCCACTCTTCAAAGGTATGGATATCAGAAGTGCACATGGTGTGGAACAGGACATCTTAATAAATTGGTGCTAACATGGAAGAAATGGCAATATCTTTTTGCTATCAGTGAGAACTATACCCCAAATGTCTTAAAACTGTCATCCAAGTGAGAAATTTTTAAAACATTCTAAATCTGCCATGTACGACATATTTTTTCAATAAATTAGTCTGTCTACTCAGAAGGAATCAGGTCTAGATTAAGAGGGCCTTGTGAATCTCAGAAATAATGTGACTTCAGGGGAATATTTACGTTCAGATGGCAACTCTGCTTTGTCAATTTGTGTAATGCTTGAAAATCAATATGCCACTTTGTCTTGATAAAGGCTAAGTGCAGATAATGGATTAATTGGATTATTGGGCTGTAATGAAAATGGTCCCAGGAGAGCACAGATGCAGAAAGACTACCCACCAAAACTGAAAATACTTTTGTTTTTTATATGCAGATCATGACCTGACTTTTTAATGTAGCAATCCAGCATATGGTTCACAGTGGAGTTTTGGATAATCGCTATTGGTTGGCTATTTTCTTTAATATCAAGGCATAGACGTATCTTCTCCCAGTACCATTCATTGAACTAATATTTCAGCCTTCCTGGATTAGCACCTTAGCTTTACTGGTAATGGGTATGTCACAGTAAGCATTCTTTTCCTCATTTTAAATAATTCAGACATCCTGCAGATGAAATGACAGAAGCAATTAAAAAATATTTTCCAATGCTGTTTCCTGTTTTACTGTTCTTAATTTATGATCTGTGGACTATTTCTATGAGAATCACAAGCAGCAACAGAAAAGCAAGCCAGTAGTCAACAGGCTTAAATTCCCTCTAAAATTGCTCCATGTTCATGAACTGCACCAGAAAAGACCAGGGAGATCTGCAAATCAAAAAATCCAATACAATTCATTTGTGTCATTTCAGATAGAAATTTTTTAAACAATTTTCTCCCAGAGCAGACCTTGATTTATAAAAGGGGGCAAGGAAGTAATTTACCAATTAATTCAACACTACTGTAGCTGCAGAGAAGCAAGAAAAGATTCACCATGTTTTTGTTACACATCGCTCAATATGGACAACATCATACAGAAATTGATGCTTTCCCTGTGTTTCAGCTGTTAATGCATAAAACAGCACAAACATTCATGACCTAACATCTGGAAGAGGAACTTCCGTGCTCTTACTTCTTTCTTCCAGTTTAGAACTCATAGGGTATTTTTATCACACTACCTCAAAATACCATAACAAAGAAAAGAAGGAAAAAAGTAAATTTAGGCAGCCAGCGCAATATAAAAGATCTTTTTTCACAATTTTTGACTTTGCAAATATATGCAGGGCCAAATTTTTAGCCTCGTTAAATGTGAAAGCAAGTTGAATAATTATTTTAATTTTAAAAAAATACTTTATTTATACACAGAGAAATTTCCACATTGGTCAGATAAATAACTCATAATGAATAATTCAGCCAGCTCCATTTAATAGTTTTAAGTCATTGAATCCTCTATGCCAGGCTGCTCAGACATCACTTCTAAGATCCTGATCACTCTAAAATTTTGTGATCATCTGCAATACTAGTTCTGAATATTTAAAACACATTTACAAAATCCTGTCACTATTTAAGAATAGAGTAGGTCAGTATGGAATCAGAAACTGCAGATATATAAATTAGGCTCTTTTCACTGAGATGAAGTCATCTGAGATCTCAAAGAAGTAAAGAGCTGTCTTAGGTTCTTAATTTTTAAATGTAGGTCCTCATTAGTATCACCTGCATTGCTAGGTCACAGTATGGACATACTTGGTCACTGAGGTGTGTGCAGCTAAAAGATCAACCTTTCCCTATCTATTCAGGGCATCACCCTATCTACTCTCTCCTGCCTGAGAAAAGTTACCCTGGGAAAACTATTTAATATTCTGTTTGGCACGTTTAGGGGCACCTTGCTGAGAAGCTGTAAATTCATTGTAGACAGCCTCAGCATCATTTGTGATATGTGGCAAACAGTAGGACTAGGCCTTTTTTTTTTGTCAGGTGATGAATCAGCCATGAGAATTAAAACATGTCATTTAGAAATATATCAGAGCTAAGACTTTAGATTAGTAAATGCTTCCTGTTTGCTGGCAAATGAGTCTTTTCAAACTTACTCAGCATTTTGTGTCAGATGCTGTATGTCTGTGGTCATAGTCTCAAATTTCCTTTTATTTTCGGTGAGTCAGATGGATTGTTGGTGTGGGGGTTTTTTGCCATAAAGCCAAGCAGTTTCCAAGAACTTAGTTTGCCTAGACATCGTACTTCTCACAAGAAATAGGGCATAAGTTGCTTCTTGTCTTCCTTGATGCTGAGGTCATGAAAACTGCTCTGATTACCCATTTTTCTCCTGTTTCTTTCATACTGAGTGTCCTTTACAGCATAGCAGACTCTTAATGGTTTTCTTCACAAATATGAAAAGTGCAAAAGCCATTCCCTTCCTGTCTTGCAGAAGAGTTCAGTGTGAAGGAAATTAGGAAGCCAAACAGTACATTGGAATATATGTATTTTTAAAAGTCTGGCTAGCACAACTCATTGAGGTAAGGTCTCTATGACCGTGAAGCCATGGAGATTATACATTCTCCTATCATTGCCCATCAGTTTAAGGATTTTGTCTGTGTACTTTGCTGGTGGGAACAGTATTTTCTCTTTTTTTTTGACAAGGAACAGAGTCCTAGAATTATTGTATATGAAGGAATCTCCCTTGGGACTGTGCAGATCCACAGAAGATGGGGTTATTTTTTGCTGGGACATGACAATACCAGACCAGCAGAACACACATCTGCGAGCCACCAGGGCACTGCTCCTCCAGTGTTGTCATATTCTCCAGTGGAGTCTTCCAGTACACAGGGGAAAAATCTCTTTTCAAAAACACTTAAGGATTTGGAGCTTATGTTCTTAATCAAACACAGGGTCCAAGAATTCAAACACTGATGAAAAAGCTGCATGACATGGTCCTCTCATGCTGTAAAAGCTGTGTGCTCAGGATTAGCATTGCACTTTCCAGGCATACGCATCACGCTAGGTAGACCTGTGCTAATGAGTTAAATAGTGCCGTGGGATGTGCCTAGGCAGTGGCATTCATGCTGTTAGATCATTAGATTCCTCCTCAGCAAGGTTTTGGTCCAAGACAACAAATACAGTCCCAAAATTTCCTGGATGTGATAATTTCCATTTGTGACCACCATGTTGGAGAAGGCAAGTGGGGTTAATAGGCTGTGGGCTTTCCTAAGAGAATTGGCCAGAAAAAGATTTCTGTTATGATCAAATTATCAGCATATGTGTAATCCACCACGCTGAGCTCTTACCTCAGTCATTTCTGTAATTATGATCTTCAGATTATATGATTCCAATAGCTGGTAACTACAAATGATACTATGACCTCTAAATCTGGACAGCCCAGCAGGTTAGAACTCATCACTGTAGTTGCCTTGCTGTCTTCAAGTCACCTGACTTAACACTAGGTTAAATCCAATTTTTCCATCTTCATGCTGAGGTTGATGCAACTGATGTGAGACCTTCTCTCTCCACCAGCACCTTCCAGTGGAACACCAGAACTGATAACTGCACAGGCGGGACCTGGCAGCCCCAGCAGAAGGCTTTGTGGAGAGCTAACAGAGGAAATTGGAACTTGCCTTTGGAAAAAAACAGAAGCACCAACAATTTCTTGTTCTTTCGGAATGAAATTTAAAACTCATTTTTCCTGGATGAGAAGAGAGAACAAATACAGTCAACTGCAGCTCAACCCAAAGTAGCCAATAGGAGTTTTATTGCTGATATTTTTATGAGCAGAATGCATATAGGAAATGAACTGCTCATAAAAATTGATCAGATAGCTTCTTTTCTAAATTTGCTCTTCAGATACAACTTCTTTTAACAACCTGTCTTATATCAGAACACAACAAAGGGGTTCGGGTTTCAGGAAAAGTGAACAGCATCTAGGCAGTCATTTTCAGCCATGTCATCATTTACCTGGATCAACAGGAGTCATATAGAAATAAATAACTTCAAAACATAATAGAAAAGGAACACCTTACTCATTGTGCACTTTTGAGAGTGTCTTGTTATTTAAGCCCTTGGGCAATGATCTTTTCCTGATGTTTCCCACTCATTTTTCCTTCATATATTTCCCTTCCATTGTCTGACCCTGCATCAGACCGTGGAAAAATAAAATTGAAAAGGAGAGGTGTCCATGGAACAAAAAGTAAAACAAAACAGCATGGGTGTGGAGAAAGGACGGAATCTGGAACAGTGGATTCAGATGAAATTTAGTGGAGTTTATAGGCTCATCTTTCCAGCAAGAGACCACATTGCCCAACTTGTCATGTTTCAATGAAAGAGAAACTCGTGACTATTGCAACCAGGAAATGTTGACATAACGGAGTTCTAAGAAAACCTGATGTCAGTCATTCTCCATGTTAGACGCAATGCAGAGAAGGCCACACAAGCTTATTTACATTAATACCACTGCTTTTTTATCTTGACGGGTTCTATGAGGATCAGGCAAAACGTTTTTTTTTCCTAGTCAGTGCACAAAATGAAACAGCATTTTTCACACACACATTGAAAAGAAATAACTTTCAACTTTGAATCCTCTGCTATCTTAATTGGTACTAGAATACAAAACATCTTGTTTAAAAAGTCATTAGTACATCAACTTCAACTGAAGAAAACATGAACGGAACAGCAGTTTATATTTTCCTGTGAAAACAAGGGACCATCAGCAAGGCAGAATGAACCATAACTATGCGTTATTCACTATTCACTGGGAAGTTGAGAGGAGAAAGCTAGTCTGCCTTTCAAATTTGAAAGCAAAATGTCACATTCAAAATATTTCCATGATGTTAGTAAAACTAAGATTCTTACATCTGCTGTAATCCCCAAATATATAAATTCTCTGCTCTAAATATGTACATCAAGTTATACAGTCCTTGCCATTACCAATGTAAACTGAGTATTTCAGGTTCTTGTAAAACACCCCATTTGGAGTCACTTATCTTTCTAACTGAACTGCAAGCGCATTTCTACTTTGGTGGTATTATAATCTAATGACTCTAAGAAGTGTAAATCTACTGACTGATTCTAATTTAAATTCCAAGCAAAGAAGAAGTGGAAAACCCACTACAAAATTGCTTTTGCTCAAAATAAGGGGTTTTGTTGTTAATTTGTGATTAAAAAGTTAAAAGAACTTTCTCAAACCTGATTTCATTTATTTTACTGACATATCATGCATACTAATATACTGAATATTCTTATCCTGGGAAAGGCTCACCTGTTTTACTTCTTAGACTGCAACCTAACAGCGCCCTTCCCCTGTTATTTCCCCTGTTGCAATAATATGCATTGATTTCATTCTAACAGTTTATTACAATTCAAAATAGCAGTGTTGAAAGACAAGGGATGTTTTTTAAGAGGATTCAATTTGATTTTTTTGTGTGTCTCATTTAATTTGAGAAGCACATTTATTTCCAGACTAAGAATTTCAGGACAGACATAAAACACCCATCATGTGCAGATTAATGTTAGAAATAAAGAAATATTAAAACTTGGCATTAGGGAGTCTCACAACATTTCTGTCTGGGAGGGAAAAAAAATAACAAAAAAAACACAACCAAAAACCAACTAGAAACCTTCCACAGTTTAATAATCTAAAAAATTAAATTAAGCCCATTCGTTATGGAAATGCATATTCCCCAGAGATTCTGACCTCTTTAGCAATTACTCTGGTAATTTCCAATTATATGGACACCTGTTCTCTGGATGCACAGTTCAGACTACCATTCTTATTTCATTGAGGATGATAAACAGCAGCCAGATGGCTGATCACTATAAGCCTTTTAGGATTTTGAACCCAAAGTGACAAAGTGTGTTTTTCTCCATTTTCCAAGAGCACAAGCTGCATACATACTGTGAAAATGCAGGACAAAACAGCTATAAAGTGTTCCTCCAGTGTGGTAGATGTTTTGTTGCCTTACTCTTTAGGGTGAGATAAGAAGTTAATTCAGGAACAAATGGCAGTGTCATTTCCTTTTGAAAAGGAATATTAATTTCTTCTGCATAGAAATGAGGAGGCACCTAAAGCACCTGCACATTGGGCAGTAGGAGAACTGCTATGCTTTCGCACTGTGAGGACCACCCTTGCTGGGCTTCGCACAGGTGAATGGCTGCAGCCAGATGATTACGGGATTCCTCCAATAAAAGTATTAGTCAACATTGCCTAAGGAAGTATAAGGCAACCCCTCCTGCTCTGCTCTTTCCTGCCAACAGTTTAACTCCCATCCCAAGCCAAAGCCTCGCTATACTCAGAAAAACATCTGTGATGACACACATCAAGCGCACCGGGGCCAGAATTTAAAATTTAAGGTATCTTTGGTTAGACTCCAAGATGCCTAGCAGAATACTTATATAATAGCTTAATTCAAAGAAGTAAAAAGCATACTATAGCTCTTTTCTTATTTTAGAAGAACTTTAGGCACCAGCCTGCCTGTCAGAGCAATGTGTGAGATAAGCTCTTGCTTAATTATCAGCTCACCATCTCAGAAGTCCATACACTGAGGCAGACAGTACCCCTGGAGCCAGAGACTGGAGATTGTTGGGACACGAGAAGGTAGAGGCCAGGAAGGCGAGACTCCATGTGCTGTGCCCAGGAGGACATGCTTGGGCATCAAGATAGACCAGTCTGTTCATTTCCTCTTTTCCCCAAGGAGATGAGGTGGGTAGGATCCCTCTGGTTAGCTGCTGGAATTCCTTTTTTACCTCATTCTTTCATCGGGGCACTTCTGCTTGACAAGGCTGGACTCAATCTTTGAGTTCATAAATTTTCAGACTTCAGGTCTGTTTAAGCCTATTAATGTCTCTGGGTTACAATACATACCAAAGAAAGAATTTCAGTCTTAATTTGAAGACTTCCAGATAAACGAAAGCATGATGATGCTTCCAAGTATGTATTTGCAATAGTTAAGCTGTGCACTCAGAAATGTTTCCTGTTATTTCTAAATTTCTTCATAGTCAGCATCAAAGTTCATTTTGCCTTTTTTGTCACCTGTGTTATCTGTTACCTGTTAACTTTCCATAGGCCATTATCAAGACAAGATCTTGGTCATTCTTTTGTAAAGCAAAACAATTGCAGTTTATTAGTCTTCTCATAAGAGGGAGAGGTTTTATTTCCTTAAATATCCTCCCTCAAAAAATCACTCTGGCTTAGATTCATTTCCTACTTCAACTACTTCTTAAAACATGGATATCACTACTGAAAAATCTGCTCCTTTTTTTCTCCCATCAGTGCCGTACCAAGATTATACTTCTTCCTTAAGCCACTAGAGCCAAGGATTATCCTCTTTGATCTAAATCACTGGACTGCAGATCAGACTGAACTGGTTTTCTTCTGTAATCAGTAGTCATTTGTAGTTCCTGTTCAGCGTCACTGCTTTCTAGGAGGATGCAAATTCCACTTTGACTTACAGTCTTTTCCCTCAGATATAGTTGTGTATGAACGTGGTTGGACGTGTCTCTCATTAAAACAGCAAAGAACAAAGTGGGTCAAAAGGAGGGAAAAAAAGTCAATAACTAAGATATGGAAGAGGAGAAGGAGGAGAAACTAGCAGGCTGTAATAGCATTTATCTTTGACAATCACGGAACATGTTTTAAAACATAATTCCTCATTCTTCAGCTATCTACAAAACATGATTTTACCAGATTGCTTCTGTGTGGCTGTTTTACACATTTCAATCTTTTAATATATGCAAAATTAAATTGTTCTTCCTTTCTAGCTTGGTTTTCTAAGGGAACAAGCCCTGTGCAACTATGCCATCTGCCTCTCTGCCTCCCAACACCAGTTTCAGTGCAAGAGCCAGCTTGAGCCAACTTGGAAAGAGATGTGAAGTTCTCAAAGATGCTAAGTTCTTACAAGTTCATTGAAAATTGGCAACCAAAAAGACAAAAGGAGCCCAATTTAGTGTCTCATGTTGAGTGAAAGATAGACTCAATTCAGCATCTTCTCTATTTGAAGAGGCAACAGTCATCTGGCCAGCACGAAGGCACACTTTGGAGTAGTTTGTCAGGACACACGTAGCTCTGAATCAGCCAACGGATGCACTTAAGTACTTCTTAGTAAGATATGTGGGAAGGAGTTGAAGGTGAACCTGAGGAAGGACAGGAGTTGACCCTATAAAACACCCATGGAGAGGAATCTAGACTTCATTCATCTTGCTGTTTCTCATCTTCCAGTGATTCCTTTTAAAGAAATTACTGCCTTGCTAATGAGGGCAAGAAAAGAATCCTTGATAACTTTTGGGCTAAGTCATTATAGTTAAGTATTTTACAGCAATGAGTATCAGCAAAACTGCTCCATGAGATCCTGCAAAACTCAGTGAAGAATGGCAACACTACACTAATACACCTTTTGTGTCACCTTCTTCCCATGCATAGTCATCAAATCACACCATCCCTACCATAGGTAAAAGATGACTGTACGGATTGCATGAAATATTTCAGCTGAATAAATTTTATAACAGCTTTCTATTAATATTGTTCTCACTTATATTTGATGAGTGGCCCATCTTTGTGCTTAGCAACACTGTCCTTAACCAATTTGTAGCTTAGACACGTGCAGCTGTTTGTATCACTTTCAGATGAATAACACAGAATCACAGAATTGTTGAGGC
>NW_009701852.1:0-10835 GCF_000703405.1 Apaloderma vittatum
TATATATATATATATATATCTCAAAGTGCTTCACTTGCCTCATTTGGGCAAGAATTCAGAGGAACATTTCCTATTCCTTTTCTGGTTTGGGCACTACCATTTAAGACTCCTAATGCCCACTCTCCCAGAACATACATACAACACATACAAATAAAGCCACCTTGCCACACAAACTAAACAAAGAGCAGCTATATCATAAGATAATCAATACTGAAGGGGATTTCTTTTTTTAAAAGAATCTCCATATATGGACAGAATATGTAAGTAACTTGTGAAAAAATTCTACAGTATACTATAAAAGCAAAAACTTGCTGAGTTATTGACCTAAAGACTCTGCTCTTCCATCTCTCATTTGAGTAGAGTCAACAAAGCAAACGAAAAATTCTCCCAAAGCGATGGTTAGAGATACAGGCCAAGTGTCTGACAATCACATTAGTTGCCCTGGTTGCTCCCTGCTCTCCTCTAGGCTACTAAATGAGCAGCTCACGTGCCTTTGACACAGGAACCTTAAAAGCACAAGAAAATGCAACAGCTCTCGGTGTTGTTTCCATCCTCTTTGCAGGTTTTCAAGTGAGCTCTCCTGCTTTAAAGGTTGTCTTACCCTAACTCAGGAGCAAGCTCAGCTTTATCTAGCCCAAGTTCACCCATCTGGAAGTTGGCAACTGCTGTAGTTTTGCCCAAGTCCACAAAATTGCAGTTCATACTGGCATTTTTTACCATTTGCCTGGTGATAGCTGAGGGGGTAGGCAGCATTATTTTGTTTTTATAATCAACTCATTACTTAATTCTTTCATATACACATATATATACACATACATATGTACACATACACGTAAAAATACGTCTAACCTCTCCAAATCTGAGGATTGCCTGTGCTAACACGGAAGGTAATGACTACAGGAGCATTGCCTTACCTCCATGCAAGCTTGCCCTAAATGCTCTCCGGAGATGGTACCTTCCTCACAAGTCTCTAAACAGACCTTCATTAAAACTAAACATCTGGAAAAAAATAAAATCTGAAGCAAGTAGTTAATATGTTACATCAATTAAATTATCAGTTGATTATGAACCTATTGCATAAATTCCTTCAGCATTGCCCTCTTTCAAGGCTCCTTTAAGTACCTGGCAACTCCTAAGAAGTCTGGCAAGTTATCTGGAAAGGGATGCTATTTCTGCTTACAGCACAGAAAACTTCACTCGCTGTTGCACTTTACAAAGATCTGGCTGGGGAACATCTCATCTGTTGAGTCAAGCAAAAACTCAATTCTGTAACAGGTTAATTGATGAACTAATCCAAAGTCTTGCAATTGAATTTCCTCCCTTAGAAGAGCAGCACTTCGCTGCAAATTTTATTCTGTGAAACAGTTTGGACTCCATTGCTATTACTCCAAAATTATAAGTGTGTGTGCTGAATAACTTGCTATGCAAGGCAGAAAATGCAAATGTCCTCAGCCTTCCTGGCTGCTTTAGAGGCAGAAGCTGTACGAGGTTGGGCCATGCCTCAGTTTGGCACTGGTGCAGGCAGCATCTTGCTTTTTCTTTTGCATTACTGAGCTCAGCTGCTATGATTATATTTTGCCTAGGAAAAAGCTCTCAAGTCTTTCCTATGATCCAACTGACATTTTTGCACTCTCAGATTTATTCCAATTTCCAAACCATAATTTCTCCTCGCAGGCATGCTCCTCAGAAATGAGAGGATGTGCACCCCGGCTTCATTCATCCTCCTCATCAAGGGGATGCCTCTCCAGGCTGCCATCCAGACAACTGCATAATTTTTAGAAACAAACTACCGCAGCAATTTCCAAATGCTTGGAAATCAAAACACAGGTACTACTAAAGAGTTTGGTTACTTGCATGAAACAGTCAAGACTCAAAAAGAAGTAAGGAAAACCCGACAGAGGGAAATATATCCCAGCCAAGGCAACAAGGAGCTTCATCCTGAGCCTGACTACTGATGCAGATCACCGAGTCTCAGCTAACAGCCTGCTAACACGCCCCAGCTTTCTGTTATTCACTAACCAAACGGTAGTTAACAAAAGCTTTCTAGGTGCTCAGTAGGAGATTCCAAGGAGAATCAAGGAGCACCTGTAGCTTCATTTTAATCAAGCCACAATGTTTGAGCACAAGGCAGCTACAAGAAAAATTAACGTCATTAAAAAAGATCAAGTTCTACCACTATTCCCAACCCTCTTCATTACACTGCAATCTCAAACCTAAAGGAATGTTTTCTTTTGTATTTATATTCCAACGCAGTGTTGGCCATACATAAATCTATTGCTTTATAATTTCTACACCAAGGAAGAGAGACCAAGAAGAAAACTCTAGACCTACGAACAAGGAAGAAAATCTGGTCTGCACGTAGCTGTCAAACTCGATAAAATGCTGACATATCAAAGTGTTTGTATTTGAAGTGCCAACAGGTACTTTCCTTAGTGTAGTAAAATATACTATTGAAATTCTTTCTTAGGTCAAAAAGGGAAATTTCCAGGGTTGCCCCAGGCTGGCACGTCGGACTTCTGGGCTTTCAGTGCAACCTCATTCCAGCTTACTTCATAGGAACAACCGTTTTCCATCACTTCACCTGGATTTTAGTAGCTTTTGAGAAGTGAGAACAAACACATTAAGGAAAAAGCTAGTGTTCTCATTTACAGTAAGCTACAAGGCTTTGCAGCAGACTCAAAAAAGAGAAAAGCAAAGAGGCCCACATGGCCAAAAGCACAGAGAACACCAGAAGAACTGATTCAGCATAACTCGGATCCCATGCGTCTGGATTCGGATCCTGTATGATGCTTAAGAAGGTTCAGGGCAAAAAGGGTTACAAGGAATTAAAAGCAATTAAGAAGAGCCTGATACAAAGATAAGGTTCAAGAAGTAGTCATTGTGTCAGAAGCTTAAAATAATTCTTCAATTAAGTAATAAGTTTAATGAGTAAAAATGCATGCCATTTGTTTTCTTGTCTGTCAACTTCATTAGCAATCCAAGGAAATTATTTAGGCATATTCAAATTTCCTACTTGTACATCTGGCATGCACTGAATGCACTCTTGAAATTGTTGATAAATTCTTCGTTCTCAAGGAAAACAATTTATTCAAAATATCTGGCAGTGATATTCTAACGACTAGTTGAGCATTACTGTTGTGAAGGAAGGAAAAAAAATACGAGTTTCCGTAAGAGATAACAGGATTAACAGTGTCATAACAAAAGCACTCTGTGGTGCTACCTTTTTGTTAAATGCACACTGTAGACAGCATTTTGAGACACTACTCAGCTTCTGCACTGCAGTTCTAAGAGAATGATCTTGCATTGGTACAGAAATTCTGAAAAGGAAATTGTCATAACATATATTGCCAGGATTAAGAGTGTCATAACAGAAGCACTCGGTGTGCTACCTTTTTGTTAAATGCACACTGTAGACAGCATTTTGAGACACTACTCAGCTTCTGCACTGCAGTTCTAAGAGAATGATCTTGCATTGGTACAGAAATTCTGAAAAGGAAAATTGTCATAACATATATTGCTTCAAAGGTGGTTTTAAATTACTCAGACATTCCTGTTGCCGATTTCTTGCAAAAGCATAGAGAAGTCTGAATTTGCTAAGGCAAGATATGACTAGGAGAAACCCAAGGATGTATATTCACAAATCCTGTTCTCCTCTGGAAACAGTAAATTCCTTAAGTCATATGAAACTTTAAGGAAAAGTTTCTTTAAAATTATCATTCCACTGAAATTTCTGGTTTGATATAACTGCATTGCTTAGAAAACAAGCTTTGGGGAGTCTCTGCAGAACAAGTGCCTGGGCCCAGCTTCTTGGTTCCCTCGAGAGGGAGAAACACAGGGAGAGCTGAGGTTTAAATCTTATTTCTTCCTTCATTTTAGTGCAGCAGCCTGCACTAGAAGGGAAGCAGAGAGCAGCTCCAGCACAAAGAAAAATGCTAAGAACTACAGCAGATGCTTCCGCTACTACATTTCTCCTTGTCTATGTCTCATTAACTTCCCCCCTACAAAGGATTTCTGCCTCCAAAACCCTGGCTACCTGTCTCACTTCCAGAGAAATCCCATTAATTATGACATTGAACAACACCAAGGAATCATTCCAAGGAATTCTGCTGAGCTAAAGTTACCGCCACCAAAAGTTATAAGGACCTTCAGGAAAATGTATCCTTCAGTACTACTCTAAGGGATTTTTTTGTTGTTGTTTTAAATGAAGTGATTCAAGGGAGAAAATAAAGGTGAGAAAGTTAATGCTCACATGCATACAAATGAATTCATGCATGGCTAGACACAGCCCTTTCCTTGCCTCTTCCCCTTCTCTCCCCTCCGTGCTGGAAGTTACACTCGTAAAAACGAGCGCAGCATCTCTTCTGAGGACTGATGAGAACCACAGTGCAGCCTCACCCAGATACTCAAAGAAGTCTGCAAGGCTGGAAGGAAAAGGGACTTGGGGGGACAGGGTATGGGCTGAGCACACACACTTTCTCATAAATAAGCTATGGAGGTAAGTAAGAAATAGGTAATGCTCCATTAAATCATTTAGCTTAAAAAAAAAATACACAAACATATTAGACTGGCATTATCCCAGGTGTCTTTGTTACCATGACTATATATATATATATATATATACACTGTTAATGGCTCTAATACCATTAAAACAATATTTCTATAGTTTAAACTGAACAATTAGCAACAAACCCCATTTCTCCTACTTGCAAGCACCCAAACAGCACAGCTCTGTCTGTAAACTCGTTGCTGGGGAGGCAGGCAGGAGTTAGTGTACTGTATGTGCTGTCCCAGCAATCGATTCATCCATCGGATGCCGCTGCTGGAAGCGGGCCCAGTCTTAGAAAGAACAGAAATATGAAGAACATCTTTGAGCTGGTAATGCTACCGCACAAAGTCCAAAACAAACCTTAAAATAATCACACTGGCACCTGAAACCAAATGTTATTTCATTGCCTTCTCACGTCAATTAAAAGAAGTTCACTTTACAATCATGCAAGAACAGAGGTACTGAAGCCAGGTGGGCGTCACAGCAGCAAACAAAGCCTCAATCTAAAGCCTTCCCAGGGCTCACTCGGCCAAACCCGTAGCTCAGCGCCACCAGCCAACAAAAAGCAAACCACGGGGCTGATGGTACCGTGAAGTCCCACACTACAAAAACATCCTAGAACCACTTTCTCACCTACACTCACTCCAGTGCCTCCTAAATTACGCTTCTTCCCCTCGCAAAGGGGCAAACGTGAAATTCACATGGCAAATGCAGTTTCATTTATTTTTTTTTTACAATATCAACACGGGAGAGGTGCGGACACCTCTCCATCCTTCAGCCCATGTCCCAGTTGGCAGAACTCCAGCCTGCAGAACAAAATCCATGGGAATGGGGGGAGGGAGGGTGTCATCAAACCTAAAATTCACTAAGCTAATAATATTTTTTTTTTTTAAATATAGTCTCTAAAACTGTATTTTAGCTGCTGCCATCAGTAAAACAATGCTGGTAGGAATTGTAGTACAGCCTGCCATGTCAGTATGTTAGCTGTTAAGGTTACGTATTTAAAGAGTTATTGGTTTAATTCAACCACTTGCTTGCCATCTGCTACTTGTGGTTTATGCATTTTAATTATTCTGGAAACTTTCAAGATCTCTACTTTTTAATAACCTTCTGTCACATTCTCAGTTATCAAATCACTCAAACAGTTTAGGTTTTGGGCAAACATTATATAAGACACAGAAAACTAAGGTAACACACGGGGTTACTGTCAACTTCCAGCATAAAGACTCTGCCAGTTATAGCCAAGAAAACATTACTCAGGTGGTTGAAATAGTTTCCTCTTTCCTTCCTTTCAATCTTTGTTGTGTTTTTTTTTAAATCCATGAAAAAGATATTACCATACTTCTACCCTTCTGTTCAGTTTTCTCCAGAAGCACTCAAGACTAGTTTCTTCTGACTTGTGCTTTCATAATCTGTTCTTTAAAATGACAAAAGTTTATATAATGAAAAGATTAAACTGCAAATAAAGTTATATAACTATAAAGATGCAGACAGAACAGCTGAAGGGTGTAATATTAATAGCCAAAATCAGAGACCTCAGCTTAATTTTCCCGTAGTAACTCTTTGGGTTGTAAAAGTACATCCTAACCTTCAGGAAGAACAACCACCAAGAGATTATTACTTCACAGCCTTACACAAAGTACAGCAGGTTCTTGCGATACTGACTTTTCTGACATACACGGTAAAGCAAACCACCACACACAACATACGCAGCAGCAAGCAGATGCATTTCCAAGAACATCATTTTTCTACAAACAACTCACGTGGAAGAGCAGCCTGGGCAAATACCAGCTCAGGCAAGACGCTGGCATTTGTGAAACCCAACTCATGACAAACGGTGAGACTACAGGGCTTCCAAGACTCCCAGTGCTGTATTGGCCAAGTTCTATAAAGCAATCATTCATCATTTCCTATATGCCGAATAAAGATGACGATTATTGAATTGTGGAAGAAAGCCACAAGCAAAAAGGTGGGCAGTCTAATCATTGTAAGTATAGATTGTACATTCATATATAGCGTGACGATGCAAGATAAACTTTTTAAAAAGCACTTTGTCTCTAGCTTCATCCATAATGCATTGAAATACCTTCTTCACAAGAAGCAAGGGTTACATACAGATGCATCTCTTCGTCAACACCTAAAATAAATTCGGAAACTAGAGGTACTCACTGCCGACTCCCTACAGTTAAATTAGTTTCGTGTTTTAAAATCAAATTCTGCACCTACAATAGCTGCACCAAGTACAAGAGATCTTCAAACAAAAAAAAGAGGGATCTAGAATTTTAACAAAAGCAACTACGAATCAGTGTAAGTCCTACATTCTCAGAGATTATAGCATACTACACACAACCTATTTGCAGAGGCAGAGAGAGGAACCAGCTGACAATTTAGGAGAGATTTAAAACTGGATTTAAATGCAAGCTGCATGCAGGAATACTTCAAAGTCTCAGAGAAATCAGTCTCTGCATTTCCCATATCTTTCCCAGAACAATACTCCCCCCTTCCCACCCTTTTATGTAAGGAGGCTGTGACCCTACTCCGAGAGTACCAGGGAGACAGTCGGAAAGCTGCCTGGCCACTCCGAGACGAATTACGCAAGCGCATGTGCACACCAGTCCTTGCCATGGGAGCAGCTTCCCCTCAGCATGGGAAAAGCGTACCTGGAGAAGAAGATCTAAATGGTTAAAAAAAAATTAAAAGGAAAGCTTCTGTACACTAGCAGTATTTTTTCCAACATTGTGACTGGCGATGCTGTAAAACATGTGAGTTATGACAGCTATTTTCACGTCTTACAAAAGAAAAATTAGGGAGGTGACTTCTTCCATCATTCAGGGAATGAAGAAGTATTTTAAACTTACTACTACCCTTCCTGTAAGCACAGCCACACGCAGGTACAGGGCAGGTATTTCCAACACTGCTTTTAAGAGACCCTTCCAACATCTTTTGCAGGTCACCAGGCAAGATTTCTCCCATACAAAAGAAAACAAGGACTAAGGAAGAAGCAGCAATGAGTTCTCAGTGCTTTTAAGTGGCTTTACTAGACAGAGACATGTCTCTGCAGCACATAGGGGAGAGGGACAGAAGTGTGTGTGTGTGAGCACAGACACATGGATTCATGGAATGAGGCAAAGGGGATCTGTGCTCCAGCTCAGGCAAGAGAGCAAACAAAACGAGACAATTTCTGTTCTTAAAGGACTCCTGAAGGTAGCACAGGAACATCTTGTCCACCCTCAGCAACCTGGACAATTGAGAAAGGGGAGGGAAGTTTCTAATGCCCAACAAAAGCGTCTGTCCCTAACCTTCATTCAAAGTCACTGGGATTTCAGCTCCCAATTCTCATTATGGCCTTTGAAAGTCTCCCCTTTTGTCTTTTGACTGCAGAGCTCAGATGAAAGCAAAAGCATTTCTGCTCCAGACAGGCAGCAGCCGCTCCAGTTAAGGCTGACCAGGAAAAAGTGCAAGTTTCACTTCTGCCTAGACCTGGACTATTTCTATTTGCACAGTATTGATCAGCTGATGGGCAATAACCTGAATTACAGCAGAGCTGGCACTTGCGATCAATGTGTTCCGAGATACAAACGTGACCTCTCTCACCAGCCGCAACCTGGAAGCTCTGGGGGTTTTTCATCGTAAAGCAGTACATACTTACTCGTTCAAGCGCCGGTATGAAACACAAAGAGCATATTCAGTGTTTACGAGTCATACACAAAAACACTCCACTTCTCAGACTGAAATATTCAATACTTACACTGAAGTGCCCCATGGTCAAAATCATCAGGTACGTGCACATACCACTCAAAAATTCTTTGACATACAAATATTGAAAGTTCAAGAATTTTACTGATGAAACAAGACACGTAATTTAAACACGACAGTTACTGGTTTGGCACCATCTGAAGGCTTGTCTCCCTTATATTCATAATTTAATCCTGAAATTCCGGCAGAACAAACAAACAAAAATGTTACAAAACCCTGCATGTAGATTCTGCTTCAAAAGTCTTTTATTTCCCACCTGGCATTGGTAGCCCTCAAAAACCTTAAATAAACCCTAAAGCAAACAAGCAAACTATTGCAAGCTTTAGTGCCTTCAGAAACAGATATTCACATTCATTTCAGTTGTGTCATGCTAAACAATAAATAAAAAACTTCTGGTTTTGAAAAGGAGATTTAAAAGCTTTTTCCACCAAATTTCCATGCTAAAACACAGGATTAAATAACTTGTGGACAGCAGAAACCAATCCCCATATGCATACGGAAAAATAAGTCATCCAGGACAGCATAACAAGCTAATCCATGACTTCTCTGATTTGTTTGCTTGTTCAGGAGCTTGTGGGTTTTAGCGATTAAAGTAAGGTTTCTAGATATCATTAGCAGCTCAAGACTGGCAAGTGCAGTTTGCCATGGTAAAGTTCTGAAGCAAATTTAAGGGAAAAAAAAATAATAGTAACTGGCACTCCACTGCAAGCTTCACAAGAAAACAGTCCTAACAGTGCTACGTACACAGAAACAGCATAATCCATTCTCCCACATACTCTGTACTTAAAACTAAGAAAGCCTGTGTGTGGATGGAGACTCACATCTCTCTTTTAATGGTTACTGCAGCCAACAGCAAATCCCCAACAGATACCACGTTCACAGCACTCAATGAGAGTCACTTGGATATTCCTGTTTGGAGGAATATGGCACAACCCCATCACTGCCATGGTTGGCTTTAACTACTAAAGTGCGTATCTGTAAACGTACCTGCCACTCCGTAACATCCCAAAGAGCTACCTGGTGTTGAAATAATTGAACTGTCAAGTCAACACGGCAACATGTAACCATAAAAAGAAGAAAAAAAAAATTCGATAAGGTGAACATAGCTTATGACATTTATTCCTACAATGCAAGCATGGCTCCAGACATCAGTGCTAATGGAAACAGCTGCAGAAGCGTCTCCTCCATATTTTATGCAAATTTGAACTTATTTCTGACGACAGGGGCAGTGAAGTTCAGAAGGCACCCTGAGAAGCCTAAACAGCTCAGTTTTTAAGAGCAAGAGATACCCATTCCATAATATTACAAAGAGGAAGAAGTGCCTTAGGAGGTAAGGCTCCTAGTCTGTGTAAGTCCAGGATTTTCTCCCTGATGGGAGCAACAGGGGACGACACTGAGGAAGAACATGTCAGCCTGGCAACTGCCTGCGGCCCCATCCCCCTGCACCCCCAACTGCTCCGTTAAGGATGTTGGAGCGCACGTCTGTGTCCAGCTCTTTCACTGTCTGCTTACGACCTGTCGACTATGAGCCCATCTCGTCACTTTTACAATCAGAAAACGTAGAGGTTGAGAAGCTGAACATTGAACCCAGCTCTCTCCTTCCGAAAGGCTAAAGGCAGCCAGCCCCAACTCCCCCAGGGAGCAAGACGGCCAAAACAGCTGAGTTTGATTAAGAGGTGGTCCAGGAATTTTATGGCAATAGCAGTAAACAAATTAAAATACATTTTTGCATTAAGAAAGTTGGCATTTAGAGGCTGCTGCTCCATAACAGAGCCCAAGTTACCCACACCTATAAACAGGACACAGTCAAAAAGTGCCTTTTTCCTGCAAAGGCAAGGGAAACACCACACAGACACGGGGAACTGCCACAGCTGAGCAGTGGATACCTCTCTCCGGACTGTAACACATAAAGGACAGCATCCAGCCTCATGGGCTTATAACTTTTTTTATTGTTAATTGGTACTTGTAAGATTCTTTTACTGAAAAATCACGTACAGCAATTGCACTTCCTTGCTTTTCTCAATGTACTCTGTGCAAGTACATTTTTCCTTTTTTAAGAAAAAGTATTTGTTTCTTTCTAATGTCGCACATGGACCACTCCGGAGTCATCTTTGTGAAACTTTCGCAAACTGACATTCTGGTCAGACTGGTTGCCTTCCTCACAGTTTGAGGCAGTAATTGCTAAACGCTGGCTTAGCGAGCACCTGCCATAGCTATGAGTTACCCTGATCCCACGGAGTTCGTTAGCAGCACTCCAGACGGCAATTCCAGTCTGGTTAAATAAGTCCTCTAGAGTTGGTGTCGAAAGCTTGTTGTGAACAGTTACAGACACAAGAGCTCACTGTAAGGGTTAGCTCTACAACAAGAAAAATTCACAGGAAACTATTATTTCATAATTGTGCTTAAACATTATTAGTGAAATTACACATAGACGCTATAAAGTCAAAGCAAGTCTTGCACAACCCGTTTGATCTCATGTCTACAATTTTCATACATGAAAAATACCTTGGCAACAAAGTTAACAGCCATAAAA
>NW_009701852.1:10866-31910 GCF_000703405.1 Apaloderma vittatum
CCTCTTTGCAACCTGCAATATCCACTAACCTTTTTTTACTTCCTAAGACTAATGCAGAAAGACAATTTAACCCACTACCTTTCATGGAATATCAGCGTTGAGACATCCAGAAGCACAGAAAGTCAACTGATCTTCAACCCCAGTTCAGGCTTTCAAGCTTGGCTCCCCAATACTCCTTATCAGACTGATGCACAACAAATATCACATAGTTATATATATTAAAAAATATATTATTTTACTATATATACACATGTACACACACAGAGGTTATAACTAGAAGTACTACTTCGGAGCTAGGCAGGGGATAAAAAAAAAAATATTAAAAAGAGGGATAGAAAACTCCAAATGAATTTCAAGGGTAAATTATTAATTATACCAGCTGGAATTTAGCCAGTCAACCCTGACATCTAACTTTCATGGTAAGTCTACAGTAGAGCTAGGTGCAACTTCAGAGGTAGAAGTTTATTTAAGCAGTATGGAAAAGGGAAATACATCCAGCATTTCAGCAAGTAGCTCTGGATGGTATCAGCCTCTTTACTCCATGTCCTGTCAGATTTTTCCTCCCTATATACAAACACATCCAGCTAAACTTAATAAAACTTTAAATAAGACTCTAAAAATTATCAGTTTTCACCCCCCCCTTCTTTCTGGAGGGAAACAGTTGGACCAATAAGCAATGCAGACAAATTTGTTTCTAGATAGTTCTTCAGGCAAAACCATGAAGTTTCACCCAGATATTTGCCTAGAGCCATTCCCGAGCCCTACTAAGATAGTAAAAATCACCACCTAAATTTTGCATCTCAGAAGAAAAGCAGGAAAGAATCACCTGCTTGGCTGTGTTTAACACACGCATGTGTGCACATATAAACAGGTGTACAAATAAAGCAGCCTCCAAAGGTTCATGCCGGTTTTGCATTACAGAAAGCCAGAATTAGGTATGTCAGACACTGGAAAACATATTTTAAAGACTTTCTACCTCCAAACTACAAAATGCAAGACTTAAAAATTCAGTTTTAATTTCCCGAGATCAAATCTTGTGGCTATACACCTACATTCACATCAATGCATGTGATAGCAAAAAACCCAATAATCCAAGCTCCATTCTTTCTATTTCAAGATTTTTAGGAACACAGTGTATCCTCATCACACATCGCATTATCCTCTACACAGATTCTCACTAAAACCTACTATTGGCAGCAAGTACAAGCTCTCAATTTTTGACAGTGCCATAAGCATTTTTTGAATTATTACATATCAGTATTTGCATAAGGGAGGAATAAATTTACAACAGTAAATACAGATTTTTCAAGACGGTTACACCACTTAAAACTGGCGAGCTCGTGACTGTCTTCACAACCTGCAGCTCATTTAATTTGAGGTCAGTTCTATTTGGCACATGACATTTGAAAAAATTAAGAATATTGTAGAAAATTGACATTCTAGGAATTTATGTTTGCTCTCCTGAATCTTGTACAGCTGTCTTAAATACAAAAACCGACCCAAAGCGGCTTTTCCAGAAGAGAAAGTCTTAAAACAGCCTCCTGATGAAGTTTCCTCGTAAGAATTCCTCCTCACAAATGAAATAACCAAGGAGAGAGCAGGTACAGACGAAAAGACTAATGAGTAGAGTTGGCGAGACAGCTAACTCCATATTGTGGGCAGAATATACCACCTGGCAAGCTAAAATAGACATATGCAAAGGTAAGCATACATACAAGAACGAGAATGTTGTCGGAGCTCTTTTTATTAGGAAGGCAGCTGCAAACACGTAGCTGTTGGCATTACCAATTGAGAAAGACTCATTTATTTTCAAGTAGCAGCTAAGCAACCTTTGACCACGGTAAGACCTGACAACTTTAATTAGTTTTAGCTCAAAATGGAACCAAACTTGGCTTTGGCGTCTCTCCAAATAATTTTATCCCAGACTGCTCTCTGTTGCTAGTGGAGCATTGCAGTATAATTACTTTAATCTCTTCATAGGCATGTTCCATTTGCTAGTTTTCCAAGGAAACTTACAGCCTTAATATATAGCTTCAAAAATAATAATAGTAATAATACATTATTTGTCACATTAGTGAACCAAACCCATCAGTGGCCTTTTTTACTGTTCAAAAGCTGGCGTGTCAAACGTACGTTCACCACATTCAATTAAAGATACCGGACAAAACAGCTCCATGAACTGTATGCACAGGGAAGCTGTGAGACCGGCCTGTAGGGTTGGGTTAGGTGTTCGGTTTTTTTTCTTTTCCAGGTTTAGCTTGTATCACTCTAGACAAGAAAATGACCATCTGGCACAAATTCCAGACATATTAGCGGCCATAACTACTTCCAGATTAAACAATGTTATCACATTGCCATAAAACACTAACCCCACTTAAAGATTCTGACAGTCTGATTTGCCCACTTCATCCACATGCTCAACGGAGACAGAAAATAGCCAGACAACCTGTTGTTGCATAAAGTCAAAATTATCGGAGGGGGACAGGAAAGGGGACCCTCGGGCAGAGTATTTTTTCCCCAGCTGTCCTAACCCATACTCGTATTTCCCTCAGCTCTCTATTAAATTGCACAGGGCGACGTGCCCGCTGCGCAGAACGCGCTGGGGGATTAATACTGGAGCACACAACAGCACACGCAGCTGCGAGGAAAACGCAAGGTTGCCCTGACAGTAGCCTGATGCTAATAACTGCTGGTAATCCTGTTGTGTCTATAGAGGTGCTCAGATAGACTTTGCCCTTGCATTACATTGAATTCCAGTAAAGCATCAAGTAGAAGCTGATTATTTGCCTCACTTTCACAGCGCTGCTTCTTAGCAGGCATTTGGTTTCGGGAAGCTACAGCTTGAAAAATACACATTTACTTCCATGGAAAACAGGTTAATTTCCCACTTCAGACGGAAGGCACTGCCCTTCGTTTCTGTATGAAGCCTCGCAACTTTAGTCCTGTCCCTACAAAAACTGCTCCTTGCAGAGCGGAGCTTTTATTCTCATGGCAGAGTATATGCCTGCAGAGAATTGTCAACCGTGATCTTCATCCAAGACGACGACATTATGGATTTCCCACTATATTTCGGTGCGCAATTTTCATCAGAGGATGAACTTAATTAAAATAAGACAGGAGAGCAGAAGTAATAAAGAAAAAAAAAATCTTTTAATTACATTTCTGCAGTTTTGGATTTGTCCTCAAGCTAGACATCCAGATCACCTCAGCTTTCACCAAAAATATGAAAAGAATTTAACTGTACAAAGTTCTCCTGACCAAGCAGAAAAGCACTGAATGTCATCAAAATTCACTAGTTCCAATTTGTGCATCTCTATCAAAAATTAACTTGCAGAAATATGGAAGACAGACCATATTTATTCCAAAAAAAAGACAGAACTAAGACTTTTGATACAGAAAACCAATAAATTTCCAAGCACCGCATGCACAGTATGCCTTCTTCTACACACAACCCGCCCTAGGCAGCAGGTCTACATTTTCCTCTCCACATTTACCACCACAACACTCAACAGCCCAACTCCATAAACATTACCACAGAGCGCCTATAAAGGGTTTAATTAAAATGCTGTTGATACCACCTCTTTATAAGCCATCAGCGTGGCAACCCCGGACAGGCTCCTTATTCGGCAAAATAAAGGCGGCCCTCAGGACGTTCTGATGCTTAACGACACGATGCTCTCCTGGGGCACTCAGGTACCAGCCTAACAAGCCACCAGGTCATTCCCTGGCAGGGAAGCAGAAAAGAAAATAGCAGGGGAATTAGCTCAAGTTGCCCAGGCGACAGCAAAGCAACATGATGACAAAAATTCACGGTGGCCCAGCGGCAGGGAAAACAGTGGGCTGAGATCACAGCCAGCCCAGGTCGCGCAGGGCTGGGCTTGCAGCACACTCTAGCGACCTAAAGTGTCCTCCAAATTCAGAGCTGCGCTCACTGAAAAACAAGCCAGGCAAAAACCAAAACAAATCAAACACCTGAAGAGCAGCAATGTCAACTCTGCCTCTATTTATAAAACATTTAGACGCTCATTAGGAGGCAAAGGATAGGCCAGCACTGGCCTGGGATCACTGACCTTTTGCTCTCAAGATAACGTGAAGGCAACTGTGGTCATTATACAGCTTGCCCTTTCTTCGGATCAGATTTAAACATCAACTGTTAATCATTTATGAGCCATAGCTTGGCACTTTGTCTTACCAGCCAAGGACCGACACACAGCAGACAGCGGTGTCATACCTGCGAGCGAGAAGCCACAGCAGCACTTGAGCACACCAGGACACCCCCAAAACCCCTCCAGATTCAAGAGATCTTTGCACACCATGGCACCTCCTTGCACAGTTTCTAGGTTGCAAGTACAGGCTGTGCTGTAAAACATAACTGAAAGTCGTCAGCTGTAAAACACAACTGAAAGTCATCAGCTTTTTTTACAAGTGGTTCAGTTTCGTAGATGGAGAATCGTTACCGTAACAAACAGGTTGCAACACCAAAAATAACTCAAAGTGGGCAACTTCTCTCCCTTTGTCCCCACCTAAGTGTCGCACAATTACCTGGCACATGCTGCTAACAAAACCCACTTACATACAGTCATGAGCTAAGTTTCTTCACTAAGGTTGGAAAGGTGAAAGAAATTTCACCAAATGTCCAACCTGCACATTTTCATGCGCTTGGCCAGGACAGTCTGGGGTTGGCTGTTTGCAGGGAAGGAGCCCAAGCACACAGACAGAGCCCTCATTCAGAGGAAAGTGTCAGTGGGTTTTTATGGCCAAGAAGCTTCCAAATTGCTGTGTAACTGCAGCTCCAACCCACAACACCCTGGTTAAGTGACCCTCTCCCTCCCATGCACATCTTCAACACATCTAAACATTCCCTCATCTTCTCATAAATTAAAAGCACCATTTCTCCACATCCCACAGTCTTATTGATCAAACTTCACAATCTGTAGGCATTGTCTTAATCATTAAGAGCTGGGTCCAGGGAGTTGCAAGATTAGCTTCAATAATTCAAACCCATCACATTACTCATGGTTTCTTAGGCACGTGCCCACCTGTAGCCAAGTGCCAACTTCCTTCTCCCACTAATCCCCACCACTTTGTTTTAATTTTCTCCCTTTTCTCATTCTCCTCAGCGTTCCCTATGCTTTCATTTCTCCTTCTTGTTTCATTTTTTTTTTTCCAAACGTGTTTTAAAGAAACTTCTCCAGTCCTGCCATGTCTGTAGCTGTTTTCTTGGTCTTAATGTAAGCATGAATTATTGGTAAATCCAAAGTCAGGTACACATACATGCACACATTATTCACACAATTCCTCATATTGTTCCCATGACTCTGTAGAACAGCTACCACTGCACCAAGGCACATGGAATTGCATTTGGTACACCTGGTAGTACCACGTATTTTTAAATCATTCTGGAGAGTTTAAATTTCAGGCGGTTAAGAACATCATGACTACAGCAAGTACTTACAATGGATCATTGTACTTACTAATGAACAAAGCCTGTTGAAACACCAAACTACATGATTATTGCTTAATTTCTAGATGTGGATACACCTCATTGCCTCTCTGTACAGACTACACTTTGAAGCTGAAATAATGAACTACAGTGATTAGAGAGCAGCTTTTAAAGAGAACAGAAATTAGTGCCTTTTTATTAAATACTGGGAGGAAAAAAAAACAACACATAACTTCAATGAGAAATAGCCCTTTAACACATCATTTTTCAAGACCTGCATATGTCTTTAAGTTATGTATGAACAATCCTTACAAAGCAAACGTGACTATGTCTACTCTAGAATTTAAATATTCATGCAGCTTTTCACAGGTTCAAGGCTTAAATCCAAATCTATCCAGTAACACAACTGCCTTAATTAAAATCAGAGTTTTCATAAAACTTGCATAGCTATTATATACAAAATGGGTATTGAGCTTCAGAAGAATAATGTGTTAGTAGCAAAGAGAGGTACAACCAGAGAGCCACCTGCGTGCTCTGATAAGCAAACATCTGGGACAAAACAGAGGAAAGTTGCTTTGGAAGTACTAGATTCAGATTTCCAATTCTTAAGCTGAAATAGTTCACATAACTTGAAAATGGAAATCCTACATCCATTAATACAGCTTCTCCCAGCAACATTTTGGCAAGAATAAAAGCAAGCCACCAGTTGCATCAGCATAAAAAAAAATAATTCATAAACAATCTTTTCAAACAACATCTTTCTTTCCTATTCCCTTCTCCCATTAATTATCTTCACACATGAATGCATGTTACAGGGCAGGAAATCCAATTGTGATAACATAAAGAAAAAAGCATTTAGAAGACTGTATAACTGAAAAAAGGTTTGCATTAACTTCCACAATATAAAACCAGTACTTTCATGTGTGCACCACTGAAGTTGTATTAATACATTTACCTCAGTCTTGCCAAGAATTAGCCCACTGTGGGACACCTGGGCCAATAGACACAAAAGCTGAATTAAAAGTCCAGGGTTGTTCAGCACCTGATTTTATTTCCTGTCTATGTGCACATTTTCTTTCCTACCTAATGTATGGATTCATTCTAGGTACTCACAATGGGAGTATTGCAGAGTCACAAGTCAGAATCAGAACTTCTCAGTCTCGCTAGTTATATAGGATTTATCTTCAGCATTTGTACAATGCTGATGGTACAGACTATTTACACAGCTAGTCTGGAAAAACACACTTGAAAGTATAGTTAATTTTTAAAAAAAAAGGTAAAAAGAGTGCCAATACACACACATATTACATGTTACGGTATAGGCATTGAGAGT
Organism: Apaloderma vittatum; assembly: GCF_000703405.1. Taxonomy (NCBI): domain Eukaryota; kingdom Metazoa; phylum Chordata; class Aves; order Trogoniformes; family Trogonidae; genus Apaloderma; species Apaloderma vittatum. The sequence goes on from NW_009701852.1 coordinate 17,643, forward strand.
TACTATGCTCAAAGTGTATCAACATCAACTGAGAAAATCCTGCATCTATAAAACATAAAAACTCCAAGCAAAAAAATGTAAGCCAATTCATAAACTGACTGCAACACAACCAGAAAGCATCCAAAATTCAACTTCTTAACCTTAAAGCATTCTCTCCTTCACCACACTAATCCCAAATTTGCAGCGCTGCATTCGTGACAGGATTAGAGAAAAACTACACCCAAGGTAGAACAAGAAAAAAGCGTTAACCAAATTATATATTTACCTAAAGCTATATCAAAACCAAAGCAGTATTTCTAGTAGGAGGAATACTGCATCTGGCCAGGGATTTTTTAAAAAATAATCCCTTGATCCAGTTAGAGACCGTGTTAGCCAAGAGACTGACTGCTTAGTGCGCACAGATCCAAAGTGCCTGTTCTCTTTTCTAAAAGCCCTGGATCTTGAAGCCTCATCCTTCTTTGCTAGGGCTCCCTACAGTTGGGTCCTTTCTGACTGAGGAGTGATGCTTTACCAGCTTCTTCACCAAACCCAAGACACACTTGCCTTGATTCCTCCTAACCCTTAACCAAAAAATAAACCAAACCAAGAAAATAAATTTATGACTAAGAAGCCCAGCAAAGGTGGCAACGCCATCAATAACTCTGAGCCAAGCGACATCCCAAGTCAGGGACGGGTAACGATTTGCTTCCGTTTTCAGTCCAATCAAAGCTGAAGTGTAAGCTTCTCCCTCCATATCCTGACTAAAATAGGAACATGTCCTAGCTTAGCTCCATCATGCCTGCACCAGCAAATTGACTTAATTGTCAGCAGAGGATTATGAAATACGAAGTGACTCCAGCAGCGCTCACGGGAGACTCCTGAGGCGCGGTGTCTATAGCAAAGACACCAAGGAGCCATCCATCTCACTCTCACCCCCAGGCAAAGCAGAACAGCCTTGGATCTTTAAAAGAGGCCAACAAGAAATGAGAACAAAACTCAGCTTTCCGGGAGGATTAGCACTGGCCCAAGTAAGAAGTGGTTTTTAAAACATCAGCAAGGCTTCCCTGACTGCTGCTGCCCATGGCCACTGAAACCTGCAGTTGAAGGTCATGATCTGAGGCACCAATTTGCAGTTATGAGGAGACCTCTGGTAACAGCTCACAGGGGCCTTTAAGTAGAAAAGGCAACACCATGTATGCTTCTCCTCTCACATCCCCGTCCCCAAGAAGAGTAAGGATAGAAAGAGAGGTTGCAATCAGCACAAGCAGCATTAGAGGATGGAAGAAGGCAGCAAAGATTCTGTTAAACTCTACTTTCTGGCTCAAGCCCTAAGCCTGACTAGGCCAGCATGAAGGAAGAAGAGAAGCCAGGTGTAACTCAGCCCCTGGGACAGGGGCACTAAGAAAGAATTATGGAACCAAAACCACATCCTCCGTTATAAGATTATGTAATAGAGATAAATACTCCCACCTAAAAAGACTCCTTGTGCATACTGTCAGAGATTCACTTACAAATTTAAGAAACAGTTTTTATTTTAATCTAAACCCTTACTGGTGCTGGGGACTAATCTGAGCTGGAGTTACAGTCTCTGAAGCTGTAAATTCCTGACCCTACCAGAACATTAAGTTTGGGCCTCCTAAGCAGGTTCATTTTTGCCAGAAAGGAGGTGCAAGGTGGAGAAATTCTGTGGCAAAACAGCCCTAATGTTGATCACTCAGCTCTCTGAAATGCTGGGTTTTGTCATCTAGTAGTGGGGAGAAAAAGAAACAGAAACTATAATTAGCTGGGTCATGGCCAAGGTTAGAACTGCTGGTAGGCAAAGCTCTGCTCTTACACAAGGCAAAAATCATTTTGCCTCCAGCGTTTGGAGATGCCTTCATCCAAGGAATCAAAGGAAAACTAAAAACTGCTGGATTTGTCCTAGTCCACCCTTCCTCCAGGGTAGATTTAGATGTTTTAGTTTTTTAGGTAAGGGCCAACCTAAAATGAAGGTTCTTGCAGAACCTCAGAAAAAAAGAAGTTATGCATAAACTCTGGATTTCTGGGGCTTTTTTCCCCAATATAGTTTAATGAAATCTGCAGGTAAAATCTTCCACTTTTCACTGACTATACTCCGGAATTCATTATAAAATTTTATTTCATAAAAAGTAGTATGACTCAGATTTGCAAAAACTCAGGACTAGTCGAGTAGTGACCTGGACCACACTGCTCAATACAATCACTTCAAAGCAGACTGAAACCAGCAGGAAGAAAAACTAGACTCACTCTGAAATGGGCTATACACCACAAATTCTTAGAAAATGTAAAGGAAATGGGTTGCCAGTTAGTACTATCTAGCATATAAAGTCCCTGGGAAGACTCACATTCCTCTATAACCCAATCTGAGAGAGTTGAAAGCAATACCACCTCTTTCTTAAACAAAAAGTTATTTCACATGACACAAGAGTTCAGTTCTCTTGAAAAAGCAATATGGTTCACACTTTAAATTTAAAAGCATTTCTAACATGGATTTGCAATGCAAAACATTCTAAATACAAATCAAATATAACTGACAGAACCATCTTTTTGAGACAGCCCACAACTAGGCACACAAAATATTAACTACTTCTATTTATTACTCTACAGGAACCAACTTTAAAGCATAAAACGAAGGTGCTACAGAAATGTACTGAAGTAATTCATATCATACAACAGACCAAAGTTACTGCGACGTAGGTGTGCATGTGACAGAAGAGAGAAGGAGCAGTAATCCTAACAAGTTTCTCAAATCACAAGAAGTTTCACAAATTTCAACTACTTGAACACAATAGGCAATAAAAGCCCCAGGCTTCAAGGCGTCACTGCTGAAGCCATCTGAGAACAAGGGCCATTACAACATAGCTCCTACAAGAGCCAAGTAATCTCCTCTTTATGAGGCTGCCTGCCCTTCAGCACAGCACCAGAGAGAAACTGCAAAGCTCCCAGCAGCCCACAGGTCAGTATTTGGGATGGGACACCCCAAAGGAGGAAGGAACAGTACTGTCCATGTCCCCTCTTGGCCATCTGAGCACGTTGTGCAAGTGACAATTCAGGCAGGAGACATTAAAACAAACCTCAGATGTTCTTATCACCTTGGAGAGAGCCAGAGACGCACAGGAGCAGCGGTAGCTCATCACCCCACTGGCGTGAGGAAAGCACAGGGCTTTGCAGCATCTTTGATACTGTAATTCCAACAATTTCCACATACATCCACACAACAAAGCGTGTTTCAGAAACAATTCGGAACAGCGGCATATAAACAGACAAGTGCCTATTACTTGCACACGATGCAAACAACACTGGCTATTGTGCTTGGATTAACAAGCAAATACCACTTTCGCAAGCCTCCGCCGTGCTTTGATGTATATAGCTGCCATTACTAATTTTTATGGCTGTGACAGGTCACACAAAGGGGTTTAGAGTCCAGATTGTTAAAGCCAGGCCACACCCTTAATTTTTAAGTGAGAGACATTCTGAATTCCTAAAGAAAGTAACTTCTGCTTTCGCAACAGGAATGTTTACCTTTTGTCAGAAAAGTTACTTTCTAACAGCCATAGGTCAAAACAAAACCTAAACTGCATTTCACAGACCATAATTATCTATCTAACAAGTAACTGAAACTGTCCTTCAAGAGACTAACATTTCTGAAAAGCTTCCCCCCAAAAAAATAAAATAAAATCAGCAAATGGCAAGACACAGGCAAATCTGAAATCAGAACAAAGGGTGGAAGACACAGCACCAGGCTTCTACTCAGCAGCTAACAGATTTAAGCAGAAGCAACCCTCCTGCCAGAGGAAAAAGGAGACACCAGTGGGGACAGACAGACTGCCATGGGGCAGCATTTCTGAACATCAACTCATCAGTTCTCATTACCAGTTTGGTGAGTAGGTATCCCATTTTTTGTGTCAAGTTAGAGGCAATAAACCTAAAGCTTACTTGCTCCAGTCTAAGTAGACCTTCCCCTACTCAATACTTAACTGCATATGTTTAACAGGATTATGTTACGTACAGAAATACTGATTTGCACGCTCACCTTATTGTATTACTTAAACTGACTGAGATCACGTTGAGCTCATATCCACAGAATCACAGACCAGCCCAGTGCATCCCAGTGGGTTTAGAGATACAACATAAAGGCAGGAAAGGGCAAACAAACGTCTGGACAGAGAAGTAGTGAGGGGCCAATACAAAGAGTACACAGATAACCACAGCCTACCAGACGACTGCCCACTGTTAAGATTTTGTAGGTATTGCAGAGACGAGACTTCAGACAAAGTCTTGTCTTTTGTGTGCTATCACTTGGCAATTACTAGGAGCTTGCGTAGTTTGGGTTTTTTTAAAAAATGCAAAAGCTTGAAAAACCATCACGTTACATGCCTATCTTGACTGCAGACACCTTGTTGCAACTATTGGCTTAAAAAAAAAAAAACAACCAAACAAACAAACTCACAATCCTTTAGATAATCCCCCACAAGTCCTGACTAAAAGTGGATTTAACATTATGAAATTAAAAGTAATTGCTCAAGGCAACCTTGAGTAGCTTCATCAGTGCGCTCAAGATGACAGTTGCACTGTCAAATGCAGGGTGAGAGACAGGCTGATAGGCAAGGTCCTTCCAAAATATTTTCATTTATGAAGAAAAACAGATGCTTGTCGTTCTTCCAAACCACACCAGTCTCCTATTTCAAGCACGCACTAAACACACCCAATGAAATGGAATAGACATTTAATAAGCACGAGCCGTATCGGCGGCCTATCCAACAAGAAGTCCTGGAATACATGCATTTTGTTTCCTCTCCTTAAGTCATTACCGATTTTATGTCCAGGAAAATTAAGGTATACAGGCAAAAAGTGGTTTCACAGTGACAGTGGCACTATTGCCACCTGCTGTCAGAAAGCGTTCCTGGCATCCCACACCACTTCTTGCACAAGAAATCCAGTTTTGCAGCTGTGCTGCCTGTTCATTGCTAGTTTTCTCTAGAAAGGCTCCAGGGTAGCCATGGTATGCAGGAGCAATAATATTAACCATCAGACCGATGTGAAAGTCCACTTGGCAGTTCTGGAATACAGGAAAGAAGTTCTACCAACAGCAAGGAGGATTTAAGTTACCACCTCCTCGAACCACAAAGCTATGAGAGGATTCAGCAGAAAGCCTGACACTGCACAGCCTGTTACTGTTGCTCTTAATTACTGAAGGCTGCTAGAAAGCTGAACCTCCAGCAGAGCCCAGGAAGCTCTGATGGCCCCGCTCGCAACACTTAACAGTCCCTGGTTTTAGAGGGAGAAAATGTGCTAAGTTTGAGGGGCCAAGCACAAACCTGAGAAGCAAAGAGGTGAAGTGAAAGCATCAATACTGCACTGGACAGGTCACAAATAAATCAGGTGGTGTTCTCTATTCTCAACCATTCTTTCTCCATTCCACAAAGTGTCAAAATTACTTGGAAAACTGTATTTGTGTTCATAAAGCTCCTAAGCAGTTTGTATCTGGGGTTTTCTAACGAACAAAAACATCAGAAACAAATAGTTTATAAAGACAATTATTGGCTCAAGGAGCAATGAAATAAGCAGAGACAATAAAGGAGTTGAACAACAGATGTGCAGAGAAATAAGGAGAACTTATTGGTCTAGGTAAAACAGACAGTGGCCTGAAAACATCAACACTGATGAATATCAGATTGTTAAATAAATCGACGTAACGCAGACCATCAGGTTAGATCAGGCTACTAAAATGCCTACCTTGTCCATTTTATGTTAGATTCTCAGAAGACTAACAGACTATGCTCAATCCAGTCAGAGGAAATAGTTGGCCATCTGACTTCATACCAGTGTGTATTTATTTCATAGAATCACAGAACGATTTGGATTGAAAAGAACCTTCAAAAGGATCACCTACACCAACCCCCTGCCAGAATCAGGGAACCTCTCCCTAGGTCAGGTTCCTCAGAGTCCCATCAAACCTGACCTTGAGCACTTCCAGTGACGGGACACCCACAACTTCTCTGGGCAACCTGTTCTAAATACTTAAATATCAGATACTTAAGTATCCTGCACTGTAGCCTCATCCCATTCAGCCTTCTATGGCAGCGTGGAATACCACGGCAAGTGAAATAGCATTGAGCTGAACCTCAACTTGCCGCACGTGTGGTGCCTCAGTCCACAATCTGACATGCGTTTAGGGAGACTTTTGAGTGCACTGTTCCGATGAAAATTACATGTTCTTCTCTACTGCTGGTTTGGTTTTTTTATGGCTTCTCAGCAAGTCCTTGAACATTTACATCCCATGGCTCGTTGACATGAAGTGCCTACCTGCTTCCAGTCTCCAGCCACATGGGAAGCTGATCAGCAAAGCTTTTCTTGTAGGCGCACAAGCTTTAGGCCTTCGTTCCATCACTGGAGACTCTCAGCTCACCGGCACACACGCGTGGATTCAGCAGGGTAACACCCGGGCCCCTGCCTGAGGCACAGACCCCCCCAGGACTCAGATCTCTGTTAGCTGAGCAACACAGCCGTAAGCACACTGGTGGAACATATCGACACACTGACAGGATTTCACCACAACTAATTTCCCCCTCCCAAAGCGCCCCAGAACAAGGGGGAAAAAAAAAAAACACGTTCCTTACATGTCTCTGCAGTACTGCCATTCCCTTTTTTTGTTCTTATGTTTTGAGTTATACTAATTAGACACGGGCTATTTTCTAAGTATATTGTGACCATCCTTACTGCAGTACAATTCCAATCCTTACTGCAGTACAATTCCAAGTCAGTCTTTTCCAGCTTTTGCCACATCCTTGGCACAAGCTATGAGATAGCAGCCAAGTAATCCACCTAAATTAAGCCGCACCTCCAGCTGTATTTCTCTTTGGTTTCATTCTCTTGCTCACTGACACTTTACACAGATTTTTAGTTTTCATCCAAACGAGTATTACACTACAGGGAAGAACTAACTGAAATCAGATTAGACCAAAAGCAAAGGCCAAGTTTAACTATGTCTCCTACTCACCAGCTGCACTTCTGTATTTTCCACAGAAAGCAGTAATAAACTCACAGATGTCATGATTGAGAATGACCGATTCCCACAACTATTAACACTGACTTTTCTGATGAATAAGTGGGGACTATATATAAATTAGTCTGGGGCTTTACACACAAGTATAATTGGACCAACTGTAAATTAACTTCAGAAACCTTTGATTAACACCACAGTCTGCTCACATTAAAGATGAAAACCAAATTAACAACAATTTGTTAGTATTACTGGTTCTATTCCTAGAGGAAATTACAACACTAAGTTACACAGGCAGATGTCAGATGACTCCATGCAAGAGATTAACCCAAGTTTTCAGTTTCCCGATCTGTACACTGGAGTTAAAACATTTAAAACACAATCACAAAACATGCTACTAGACGTCAAATTCACTAAGAAGGTCCCAGCATAAGCAACGATTTGTCTTTAGCTCAGTTGGAGGGGAAGCCACAACAACCACACAAACAAAAAAAAAAATAACCACAGAAAAAAATTTAACTACGAAAATCAATATCCATAAATGCCAATATCCAGTGCAAAAATCCTATAAACAATTTAAGGGCAGATTTCAAGTTTTCTTGGTTTGACTTTCAATAGCAGGAACATTTGAGTTAAAGGACTTGGTTTTAGAGTGAATGAAGAGCTGAAGAATAATTTCAAATAGTCTCCAGAGTAAAAAACTACTGGTCACTGCGACATAAAAACAGGGAGAGTAAGAATATACACAACAGTAGTTCAGGCCCAGCGACTACCTCAAATGCCTTCATAATATTCAGACAGGGCACTTCTGAAGTAATTTCTACTTCAGAAGCTCCAAGATGAAAATTTTGTGTGACAAATTAAGTTGCCAAATGAAATGGATTAGCAATCAGTGAAATTGCCTGATGTCAGATCTGTTCCAGATTAGAATCCATCCTTTTTCCCCACCTGTTCATTAAGCACCAAGTTCAAGGCAACTGCAGTGACTGATTGCGCATTAACAAGCTGTTTATGTGGAAAGGCATAGTTCAGCCACTATCTATACTTACACACTCGTTGAAGCATAATTCACTGATAATATATTCAGCTCCTCGTTTCAATACACAGTACTTCTACCTTGATGTGTAATTTTGGACTTGAGAAAAATGGGATGCCTCATTAAATTAACCATCCGATTATACCTCAAGGTCAAGGCCAGGAAAAAGAAGAGTCCAGAAGGAAATCAAAAAAAAGTAAACTTGTGAAGTCGGAAGCGCGAGGGAGGAAAAGCATATTTCATTACAGGAAGTTGAGACTTAAAATCAGAACAGTTCTTTCATTCTCTAAGCCAAGTCATGAAGAGGCTCCAGTTGAAATCAGTCCTAAAACCAAATACAAACAAACACACCATATTCCAAATCAAACATTTGCCAGCTCCACACACTTCCAGCACTGGGACAGGGAGGTATAGCAGGGCAAGGATTTCAGACTCTTCCAGATTTGTTAAGACACTGATGCTCTCACTCCTTGGCAATCCTCCCTTGCCTTGTACAGCAACCAGAGATGCTCCTCTCTGCCTACCTGCGCTCGGCTGGCCCCGCACAGCGTGCCACGGAAGTCACGAAACCTGTGCAACACGTGTCTGCCAAACCAGCATCCTCAGCCAACGTGACGCACGGCAGGTACGTAGATTATTTCCTGCAGAGGAAACCTCTTCAGGCAGTACGAGGCTCAGTAACTAAATTCCAGCATCAGCAGTTAGTAAATTCGCTTATTTTCATCACTACCTCTTTTTCACTATTTATCAGAGCAACTTTTTAGTTTCCCTTTGTTTTCTTACATATTAAAAATCCTCTAAAAATTATAGTCTCTCCCCAAAATTTGGGGAGCCACCTAGTTGCTCTAATGGCAGCAATTGTCTAATTGCTCATTTGGAAGAAGCTCAGAGGCTTCTGTTCTCAGCACCACACTTGTGTACAGCTATCCAAGAGAATTTTTCAAAGCTATGAAGAAATAAAATTCCTTCTAGTGTTCTGCAGGTCAACCCCTTTCCCCCAGTCAAATACAAGTAAGGATAACCCTTTCCCTCTCCCCACTGCCCATAACAGAATCCTCTCCATCTTCCTCCTAGTAAAAACTCATCTTCCTCCTAGTAAAAAATCATTCACAAGCACACTTATCTTAGAACTGGGCCACTAAGATTTATTAACAGCTAAGAAGTGAATGAATATCTGAGGTCAATAGTGATGAACTAATCCTTAAGGTATATCAGGTGCACAGACATACATATCACACCCACTCGAAAAATGCAACTCCTTTATCTACTCAGATTTAAAAGTTAGTGCTTATGCTACAAACAGCAGCATATTTTCACATCTGTTTATTGAAAACACAAAGGAAATTTGGTATTTACTGCTTAGCTGATACTACAGGTATCACAGAAATTACTTTTCAAAGTTATTGAGGTTTTCAATGCTTATTTTTTCTATACTTGAGATTAGCTGCTCCATAGAAACAACACAGCTGAAGCCTTAAAGTGAATAGAAAAAGCTCCACGACTGGTGGACTCATCCTTTTTGGTTTTCCAATAGGACTTGAAAATTTCAGTCAGGACCAGTGTTAGTACATCAGACCCACCTAAGCTACGAGAGCATCATGTCTTCCCACCCAGACTTGAAGGAAGCAGAGACAGCAGACAAGCAGACTCAGAGAGAAACAAATTTTTTCAGCCACAACTCAGTGATGTATGTCCTGACTTCGGATTGCTGCTAAATTAACTGACAGCAGGAAGACCTGGTCCCCCAATCTGTCCCTCAGAGAAAGCAGCTCAAAAATTCTAAGGTAGAGGGAGCTGGTGAGGCAGCTGGGGTGGTATCACACATTTTGTGGCTTCAGTATATCCCAGTATTACCTGAAACTATTTTTTTTACATAGTCCATTTGGTCCACAGAAACGCTTTCTATCAGGAAGTGCCTGCAGTATGAATAAAGTGTGTGTAAAAAGAAGGGAGAGAAGAGGGGCAGAGGGACTAAATGGCTCCTCTCTCTCTTCCCTAAATGCACACACTGAGCTCAGTTCCCACAAACTATTTGGAAGTCAAGTAATTGTGATTATCTGGCTTCCAGGTGCTTGAAGCACTTTTGGCATCAGGATAAAGTGACACCCAAGAAATATTTAATTTGTTTAAAAAGGTCAGTTATCATGGATTTATGCAGAAAGTACATGCCTCAAGAAGAATATGTTCACATTCCTAAAGTGCAATACCAAAAGAGCAGAAAAGGATACAGGAGTAGAACTAAGATTTTACGCTAATCTTACCCAAATCCTTTAAAAAAAAAAAAAAAAAAGGAGGTGCAGAATTAAGATAACAGGACATATTAGTGTAATTTCATGTTTTGCCTAAGACCCATCTGCAATGTAATCAGTAGAAACAAAAGTTTTAGGGAACCATTCTAGAAGGATCACACGTTTACAAGGGTAGACAACTGGCATCAATTTTAGCAAAATGACACATCAGCTCTCTTTTTCAGCTCCCTTTGCTGTCACACATCTCAGGTTAATTCCCACTCTCTCCAGAAGCCTGAAAAACAGATCCTCACTCTGATCACAAATGATGTCAAAGTGGCTGTTTTGATAGGGTTGTTCTGACAACGAGCAAAACCTCAAACTTACACTTCCACTGTTTCCATAGTCGTCCTCTTCGAGCATAAAATATTTGCAGAACATTTTTGGAAAGTAAACAACATCTAGTTTTTCTGTTAAAGTCTAGGAGAAAAGGGGATCCTCTGTAGAGGGGCTCACCAGTGACATCTTGGTATTTAGCTACACAAGACCACCGTTAACACCTTTTTTAACTTAAAATTCAGTTATCACTTTTTCTCATCTGTACAGGAGACATTCAAAGGGGAAACAGAATTCAGAGCATAAGGTAAGCTACTAAAATTTACCAGGAGTGTTTGTGTAGTATAGCTCAGAGAAAAAACCTGGCCATACTCTGAAGTCACATTGTTGTCTGGATGCCCAAACAAGGGCATCACAGTGTAAAACCAGCACTACAGGCAAGTTATCACACACGGTCTCAGGTCTCTGTTCAATCACATAAAGTCATTTATGTCTCATTTACCCCTCACAGGCAGGTATTAGAAAATTTAAAAAAAAGCCAGTATGTTTGTATTCAAATCTGGAAAAAAACTTGAATCACCTGGAACCCTTCCACAGCCCCAGTTTGCCACACTTTTCCCTCTACTTAAGCAAACAACAAAATGTGCCTTAAGTCAATGCAAAGGAAAACATTCGAACTGCCTTCCTGTGGCTTTAATTTGGATATGACTTGCTGTATGTTAAATTATGCATTACAGGAGACTGTTAAAGGGATTCCTGGAATTAGGAGAGAAAGCCTCAAGAGGGTCTCTTCCTTCCTCCCGTCAGTTGTGTGCCCTGAGTTAGGGAGAGTATCAGTCATTAGCATTCAGGGGAGCCAAGATGCTTTAATTATAAGAACTTGCACAGATTTCCCTCTAAAGAAGTCTGTCTCTTATTCCGTGATTGACAGGCTGCATCTTATTCAATTTATGTGTAGAACATGGTACTATGACTATTTTGCTTTAACTCTGAGGCTTGAATAATTTTAATTGCAGAAGGAAAAACAAAGTTCTTTGCAAAAGCATCATAGAGTGCAGAAATATGTTTTTTAGATACCATCCAAGAAATTCTACATTTGAGAAAACTTTGATTTTGAAAACAAATCTCAGTGCAGCAACTGGATTTTTTGCATAAATAATATATCTTGAACCAAAGCATCATTCTCCTCACATAGCTTTCCAGCTATCACCCACAATAAGTTTAAAAGATTTAACTTCAAAAGAGGAAAAACAGAACACTGAAACCATGAGCAAACTGAAGTTTTACACTTAAAATTTAATTACTGCATTGACATATAGAGAATTTTTGATTTTTCAAATAGTATTTTAATCCAGGCCTATTAACTCACAATAGTTAATACCCTATGCACTTCACAAACTATAAAAGATAACAGAAGAGTGTCAGAACAATCTTAAAAATCCACCCATACCAATGCGCTCACCTAGGACTGCTGCTACGTACCAGCCTGATACAGCAAAGAATCGCTCTCTCCTTCCATAAGTAGTCTTGGCAACATCTAACCTGAATTTCTCATGAAGCCCAAATCCAACTCTTTAACATACAGAGGACAACGGTAGAAAGAATTTCTTTCGTTTTGCCAAAAGCCTTCTAAATCATTGAAGAAAGTCTTACATCCCTCTTTACGTCTTCCAAACTCAGTTTTGTTGCATTTGCATGGTCTTTAATCCTCTCTTCAAAACTGAATATTAATATATATTTGGTTTTTTTAGTTCTGTTTTTCATTCCTCCTCTGAAAGATGCATTCCCTGCCAGGATGGCAGGCAAGTTTACAGGTAGGTACCATGGGCAGCATGCAAAATAGGTTTCTGGGCACTTCAAGAAAACAGGAGGAAACTCCTTTAAGTCTAGAAAAGCGAAGTATCGCCACCTCAAAGCTAACCTGCAACTAGTTCCAGCCTGTAATTCAAGGGACTCTATGAACAAAGAGAATCTAAATATAAATCAAGTATGCTAATATTGATTCACTGTTGAGTAATAAAGTAAGGAACTCAGAGAGCACACTACTGGAAATGTTATCTTGTAAGAATAGGGAGAAAAAAAAATAAAAGATTAAAGCTTCAGACACCTCGCCAATGCAGTGAGGAGGTGAAAATACAACATGGGCACTGTTTATCTGTAATTTAGAAAGGCCTTTGTTCATCAGTAAACTATACAATTAATTAAACTTTTGAACAGAAATACCATCCTCATTTTTCCAGATGCAAAAAAAAAAAAAAAAAAAGAGGAAAAGCATTTTGTGATAACTAAGGATTCTACCTGTACTTCACAAATCCCACTAGCATGCCTCCACTAAAGTCAGGAGTAACGCAGAGAGAAAAAACATCAAGCTAACTTCAAGCAGGCATTTCTGTACTATTCACAGACACGAGCCGGTATCTCCACACACATTTTTTTACCATAGTAAGCAAACACATCAGTTTTGGCCAATACAGCCTTGGGAATCTCTGCACTTTATTCCATCACAGAGAAGACATTGCAGTGTTTCCTTCCAGTAAACGCAGGCCACCAAAAATTAGTTCTTGAAAATGAGTCGGTGCTCACAAAAACTAAGGACAAAGCCAGCCAAATATGAGGGGGAAGAAAAAATTTCCAGCCTCAGGCCACACAAACAATACTCTTCTTGGGATTAGGAGTGCAGGCAAGTTTGGGCTAGGGTGTGGGGGAGAAGAGAAAATCCTCCCATAGTCTTCCCCAACCAGCCAAATTTGCCTGTTAAAACTTAACGCTCAAAAAAAATTGCATATGCTACGCACAGCTTTTAACCTCAGTTGCACACATGGAGACACGGTCACTAAGCAAGAAGAGGTACTTAAACATCTACAACTCTGTACGTCATGACCTAAAATTTGAAAAATACAGAAAAGCAACTTTTCAAACCACAGAAAACAGAAATTCAGCTTTCCTATCACCTTATTGCTAAGGTTTTCACATTACCTATCCCACAAACTTATAAAAACAGGCTGGAACACACTGCTGTAGCTTAGCATAAAAATTCAGCCTTCTTACACAGCATCAAGTGTGAAGTCTCAGCTACTCAGGTCAAAATACAGACACAAGATCATTATTTTTTCCTTTGTGACCACGCTATGAAAGTCTCACGATAATTCTTGTCACAGTAAAAGCACCCAGGATGAACAGATCCCATATAAACTTGGGAAAAAACACACGCAGTTTCCAACAGATTTCCACAGAACATACTAAATTCTACCCAACTTTTTCAAGTTCGAACTTGTAATGTGGCACTATACAGGATTTTCAAGACATAACAGTGTAAAACATTTAACCACCTACCAGCATTAACGATGGCATCAACCTCGAGCACTGTAATGTCACCTTTATAGAGAGAAACTTTCTCGCTCAGACTTTTCTTCCCTTGCAGATCTTCTTTAGCATTTTCACCTACAAACCAAGAGAGCAGTAAAAACACATTACAAACGTTGGTGTGAGATTACTATTTACAAGTCCAGAGCACGCATCAGCAGCTCCAGTTACACGATCGCTTTCACACTGCAGCATCTTTTGATTTCGCCTCAAGAGGGCACTGGCAATCCACACAGAGCAGCACTGATTCCTTGCCAACCGTACTATTCGATTTAAAAAAAAAATTATAAAAATATATATATAAA
>NW_009701853.1:0-42316 GCF_000703405.1 Apaloderma vittatum
ATAATATATTAAATATTGAATGTAAATGACTAATGTTATTATGTACAACTATAACAACTAATATTATTTAGAACTAAGAAATGCAAAATTAAGAAGGCAAAACATGTAATCAATATCTTATTAACAGGATCTGTAGATTCAGGAAATTCATTTTGTGGCTATACACAAGAGCAAGTTTATTTAAGATATCAAAAATTATCTAGTCTATAAACAATCCATTCATATTAGATTTATCTGTTATATTCTGTAAAAACACCTAGCAGCATTCCAGTACCTAAAGGGTGCCTACAGGAAAGCTGGAGAGGGACTTTCTACAAGGGGTAATGACTTTAAACTGAAAGAGGGTAGATTTAGATTATACACATAAGGAAGAAATTTTTTGTGAGGGTGGTGAGGCACCGGAACAGATTGCCCAGAGAAGCTGTGGACATCTCATCCTCGGAAATGTTCAAGGCCATGTTGGATGGGGCTTTGAGCGACCTGGTCTAGTGGAAGGTATCCCTGCCCATGGCAGGGGGGTTGGAACTAGGTGATTTTTAAGGTCTCTTCCAACCCAAACTATAGTTCTATGCATGTGTGATATTGGAGGTATTTAAAAGATGTGTAGATGTGGTGCTTAGGGACATGGTGTAGCAGTGGACTTGGTAATGTTAAGTTTACGGCTGGACTTGATGATCTTAATGGTCTTTTCCAATGTATATAATTCTGTGATTCTATAGCTTGATGGCAAATATCATAATAAATCTTATTTAAATCTTTCATGCTTTGCAAATAATTAGTATTGCTTTTACTTCTCTATTACAAACATCGACTTTTTCCATTATTTTAATACTTGAAACATGTACCTCCATTTCCAAAAGCTTGTGAATGTTTACAGAAGTCACATAACTTCTTAGAAAATCCATGCCCTGGTGGGACATATCCCTTCCCATCTGTTACATCTCCTTAAGCAAATGGACCTGATGCTTACATTGAGAAGCTCTGCTACGTAAGTACTGCAAGTATGTAGCTGTATGCAGATATTTCTTTCCAGTTCTGTGTGTAGGTTTTTGCCCTACCGCTCCCTCCCTCTCCTGCCTGACCTTCGTTCATGTTGACACCCTGCGGCTCTCTTCCCCTCCTGCGCCTCACCCTGTTGTCCTCATCCTGCTTCGGTTTTATTGATTGTCATGTTGTTCTGGGGATTTTTCTAGCCTGTCCTCCTAATTCCTTCCCTCTTCCTTCAAAGGCAGCTAGTGCTTTCTCTTTTCTCCAGCCTTTGCCAGTTCCTGGACTGTTTCTTCTGAGCCCCTGAACTGTGGGAGGCAGAGGGCTGCAGCTGCAGGCACTTGGCCGAATGCTGCTGGCAAACCTCCACAGGCTGCCAGAGATTCACAGGCAAGAGTTTGACAACCTGTCAGCCTTTTCTCCAGTCTGTTCTATTTGTTTTTCTAGGGAAAATAACTATGTGTGAGCATTGAGAAGAGTGTGTCCAGCAGGTCTAGCTAGGAGGTTCTCCTCCCTCTCTACTGTGCCCTGGTGAGACTGAACCTGGAATACTGTGTCCAGTTTTGGGCTCCCCACTTCAAGCGAGACAGGGACCTACTCGAGAGAGTCCAACAGAGAGCTACGAGGATTATGAAGGGACTTGAACATCTCTCCTATGAAGAGACTGAGTGAACTGGAGCTGTTTAGTCTTGAAAGGAGACCGCTGAGAGGGGATCTCATTAACGTATAAAAATATCTGAGGGGTGGATGTCAAGAGGAAGGAGACAATCTCTTCTCAGTGGTGCCCAGTAATAGAACAAGGAATAATGGGTTTAAGTTAGAACATAAGTTCCACCTCAACATGAGGAGAAACTTCTTTCCTGTGAGGGTGACAGAGCACTGGCACAGGCTGCCCAGAGAGGTTGTAGAGTCTCCTCCTCTGGAGACTTTCAAACCCCGCCTGGACGCGTTCCTGTGTGGCTTCCCTAGGGGATCCCGCTCTGGCAGGGGGGTTGGACTAGATGATCTCTAGAGGTCCCTTCCAACCCCTGACATTCTGTGATTTAGATCTCACATAAAATCTGATACCTCACAAAAATAAGTGGTTCCCCAACTTTCAGCTGATCAGTGGCTTTATCAACTTTTAAGAAAATGTTAGTTTTCCTTTCTGTATACTTACGTATCAGGTGCAGGTGCCTGTGTGGTGGGGGGGCTCTGCCGGGCGGGCCCCTGTGTGTTGGGCTGGGTCTGCCCCACCGGACACAGCCGGTTCCAGCCAGCTCCAACAGCCACACAGCAGGGCACAGCCCAGCCCTGCAGCCACAGGCATGGGCAGCCTCGGCCTCCATCGGAAACAGAGATGGCCCTGGGAAGAGAGGGCAAAACACTGCCCAAAGGGCAGAAACGAGGGCTGAGGGAGGGGAAGTCCTGCGAGCCCAGAGGGGAGAGCAGGAGGAGGGCAGGAGGGGCTCCGGGACCCCCACGGAGGTGCTCCATCGGCCCAGGGGGAGGCCCCAGGTGAGCAGGGATTTCCCTGCTGGACCTGGGAGGAACTTCCATCCTGTAGGTACAGTTTTACTTGTAGCTCTTGCTGCCTCCTAGCACTGCCATTGTAGAGGGACAGCGTGCCACGGTCTTGGCTTTGTCTAAGCGGGGTGATAGCATTCCTATCCTGTCATGCTTCACACAGGACATAAGTTGCTTGTTGTACAATTATGTTACGTAAAACTAAATCGTTTGGCACAAAACATGCAGATATTACTGTGTAACAGGTTTTAAGAGTAGTATTTCTACCCTTTCTAATCCCCATTTCATATTTTTAATTCCCCATTCATTACCAGCCATGATGATTAAAGGGAATTAGTATTCCCTGATTAGTTTTGAGCAGTGAAGATGTGTGATTCAGTTTGGGGTAAAACTGGATAATTCATTAGTCACACTGTTGAAAGTTCCAAGTCTATTATACCCCTTAAGCTATTTTCCCCCGAGAAACGTCTATTCTCCTAATTTGCAATGCCTGTAGCTAAAATTATTAATATTCTCTATAGTAATGTGTAACATCTTGAGTTTATTTGTTTCTTTATTTGTTTGCTTTGTAAGACGTTGCTTGCAAGTAGCTGAGGATATTTACACTTCTAGAATGATAAACATTTCTTCTAAAAATATTTTTTTTTCTAATGCACATTCATAAATTAAATGTGAATATAAATTTCTTAACCCCTGAACAGGTTCAAACTGGAACCATTAGACACTAATTAGGACTAAAATCTCAGAAAGCAAATAACTAGCTTTATTTTCAAGTTTCCATCTATTTTCTCAATTTTTATTGTAAGCAGTCTACCATATTTAGCTTAATCCCTTGGAGATAAATCAGACATTTAAAAATCTCTCTGTATTATAGTATATATATTACAGTTTGGATATGGTCACCTAACTTAAAAAAAAATCAGCAAAAAAATGTTATTTGTAATTTCAATTGCTCTATAGTGAAAACTAAGTCAAATTTCTAAGCAAACTAATGAATCAAGAGTGAGTTCCTTTTTGGTTTTAAAGATTTACAACAATACTTCAATATCAATCCTAATGTAACAAAAACCACAGAAGGAATTAAACTAAAATAGATGTTTTATTACTATTATTTCTATTGCTGTTGTTGCTTTTAATATCATTGCTGTTCTTATTACTGTTACTGTTATTCCGTCATAAGACTCAAAAATAAAGATTACTTTGTTTCCTCTTTGATGTGTCTAATGGGAATGTCTACATGTTTCCCACCCCTACTGTCTTCTCTGCATGATGACAGAAAAGAGGAGGGGCCTGGAACAGGAGATCCACTGCAGACAACCTTCCACAGCCTGAGCTACATACAGGAGCTACAGGAAGAAAATGCAGCACTTGTTCATTCTGATAAGAAATTGACTATTAGAAAACAATATCCTAGAAGTAAAAAGTAAAACTATGAAACCCAAGGGCCAAAGAACTGGCCTAAAAGTTTAACTGGTTCTGCTAAAATCCTCTTTACACACATAGAATACATACTGCATGAATCAAGACACATAGAGCAATATGGTTGCAAGAAAGAGTAGTGAACCTTTTGGAATTTCACAGCGTGCTGCATTAATTTGTCATAAAATGTGATCTAACTGTCATCTAAGTCAAGAGTATTGGCAAGCCTAATGTGCCTAAAATAATAACGTAATAGTTTATCTTTCTGAACACCATATAAAAATTATAAGATTCAGGTAAGATTTAAGGTGAAGAAGCATCCATAGCCATAAGATCACAGCAATACACATGAATTGATCTCTGTATGCAATTTACAGTGGTGGGATAAATAGGATCATTGTTGTAATGTAAATACTTTTAAGGAATGATCTGCTACAAGTTAAAATTGTGAAAAGTCAAATGATCCCACACCGTATGAATAAGTAGTACAGGCAGCATAAAAGATGAGTAGGAAGCTCTTGTTCCCAGCAGTCTCAGCTATGAAAGGACTTCAGAGGAAATGGACACCAAAATACTCATTGGAATCAGGTCATCAGCTTAGGCTGGATCAGTGTTTTGTTTTGACCTTTGGAATTGTAGACCATTACTTACCATTTAAATGATAATATTTTATAATTTTTTTAATAATAATTTTTTGTCAATCAGCTTACATTTCTTGAGCTATTAACACAAACTCTTTTAAGATGAAATATATCTTCTAAAACTGGACAATTTGAATATTAAGGGAGAAGGTGAATAAAATAGTTTTAAAATATAGAGATTCTGGAAGGACAAACAAGGGAAGTAACTGAACTGAAGTATATATATATACATGTGGGAAAGAATATTTGTTTTATGTTTATAATGGAGGAAGTAAAAGGGAAAGGAACTGAACTGAAAAAATGTGTAGATGTGGGAAGAAAATGTTTGTTTTCCATTTATAATGGAAAACTTCAGTTGCATACCCCACATAACATACCAACTAGAATTCTTAGTATTTTCCAGTAGTGATGCAGAGATTGCTAAGCTAGAGAGAAGGAGTTCTATGGTCACTTGTAAGTATTGAGTTTTATTTCTCAGTATTCCACATGACAAAAGACAAAGAAAATTGCCAAATTCATCCAAAAGCCAAAGTTTGACAGTGAATAATAACAGTGTTTACTAACAATTTAATGATTCCTGTATATGAAGAAGGTAGTCCTCTACTCAGCATTTATTAGCATTCAAACCTTTGATAGCTTCAGTTTCATGGAAAATAAATAAATAAATAAAAATACTCCTTAGCATGTAAGAACCATTCCAGATAAAAACACTACTCTGAAACATAGCTGTTCATACATGGACAGTTCAAATGACAGAAAAATATCAAAATGATCACTTGAACTCTCCTAAAATTGCTTGTCTGAAAATTAGTGCAAAAGTTCATACCACAAGTACATTTCCTGAGCCCTTTAGCAGCATATTCATGCCTGCTGAGCTAGCTAACCAGTTATTTTATTTTATATTGAAAATATAAACATTTCTGCAATATTTCTTCAGCACTGTTTACTCAACTGAATTCCACCTTTATTTATTTTTTTTAAAAAAATCAGATACTATGAACCTAACATTGTAAAATTATTTTCCCCAATCTTTCATTATTCAGCTAATCTACTAAACTTCTTATTAATTACATTTTTTAGGACAACATTAATAAACATAAGCTAATAATGTATACTGCTAAGGTAAGCAACGTATTTAATCCAAGAAAGGATACAGAGCACATGGCTCATGCTAGCTTATGATTTTTGCATCACAAGGAAACTCCTAGCTATGGGAACTTTTCGCTGCATCACAAGTAATGCAATGAGTAATCATAAGAAAAATAAGAACAGTGGCCAAATAATATTGAACTCTACAAGGAGCAAGCATGTGCTTAGTGTGCAGTGTAGAACAGTTAGGAATCAGCAACCTGGAGCCAACAACTGGGAAATTCATCCACATCAGTAATGCTTTTTGCATATTTTGTGCTTTCCTGGTCCCCTACCTCAAAAAATAATACAACAGAACTGAAAAGGATCAGAACAGGACAACGAGAAAAAATTTAAAACTGATAAATGGACTAGGATTCTTCAGCCTGGAAAGCAACTGACTGAGGATGTCTGTTGATTTGCTTGGACTGTACAATGCAACAGTACAACAAAAAGAGATGATTTTTAACATGTTATTAAGCTGTCTTAATGAGACGCTTATGATAAAAGTGAATGTGGGTTCATTGAGAGCTAAGGACTCTCATGAAAGAGAAATTGACTGAGGTGTGTCAGATTAAAAGATGTTATTTATGGATTAGTAACCCTCTGAGTCACACATGTTGGAAGCTAGGAGAGAGTTTTCAAGATTTACTACTTTTGCCCAGTTCTAATATTCTTCTGATATTCTTAAGCATCTACTGATTGCAACTGCTACTGATCACACAGACGATTGGTCTGAACCAGTGTCACCATCCTTACATTTTTGCAAGCCTATCCAAAGGTGGGTTGTGATGCCATTGATAACAGACTTTACAACTAAAGATAAAATAGCTTAAGGTAGGGGTAGTAAACTTCTGACAGGCATGCCTGGACTAGGACAAAGGATTATTGTCAGGGGTAAAAATGTCACAAGAGATTAAATTGCACAGTCCTTGCCCTGTGCTAATTAGCCTTGATAACAGCAGTTGGTAAGATAGGAGGCTGTGTGCCAGGTGTGGTTGAGTGGACCATCCAAAACTGTCTAGCAGGGCATTTTCCCCAAAACTAATAAGGCTAAAGAGGAAGAAAACAACAAACATCAGTTAGATTAAACAGTAACCAGGGGAATACTGAAAACCTTTTGAAGCAAAGAAAAACTCAACTTGAGAAGTATAAAAGGAGCAAAAAATTACAATGGTGGAGACAAAGGAGAAGGGTAACAGAGCAGCAGTGGAAATCTGTTTTGACGTTGCCAAAAGCTGCCCTGCTGGTATCTGTCCACATCTGATGGAGTCGCTCCCTCTTGGAGGCATGAACATGCCAGAGTGCAGCAGAGAGGGACCCACACCTCGGTTGTACGTGTGTCACCTCGTGCAGTGCGCTTTTAGTGCACACTTTTGGAGGGCTCCAGGAGGTGATGTGGGGAGCTAGCTCTTGACCCACACATCCTCTGAGTGTGGGTGGACATGCATGCCATTGTGTGTGTTCATGGAACTCTTAGGGATTATTTAGAGAAGGTTATTGATAAATTTGTAGGGATATGCAGGCATTTTAGAAGTGCCTGGGACAGTGAATTGCCTGTTACAATTATGATACTGACCCTCAATGTGAAGTTCGTTGCTTACCAATTAGTTACATGGCACTAAACTTCTTCAGTCCTGATTTAATTTAAACTATGTGAATTGAATTATTTCACCCTTTGAAAACAATGTCTCTGCTCTTCATCAATAAACTACATGAAATCATGAAGAGTGGTAGTATAGTAATACTATGACATGAAGTTTATTCCCTTTCTGATATAAGAAGAAATTATAAGCACTTGGAATCCTACCTTCAATAGAATGAAAACTGTGAATGGATGATCTGTCTTTCTCATGGGCAGAGAGGACAAGTCTTTGTATATTGATTGCAGGGAGATATTCATAGCAGAGAGAGCTCCAGTGTTCTCAGTGTAGCGCAAGGAGATAAACACCCCTTCCAGTCAAGATGGCTGTATCAAAAGAAGTATCCACTGCATTTAAAAGATAATGTGGTGAACATTGCTGAAAATGCTTGAAGCATTTATACGTTTCACAGGAATGACAGGATTCATCTCATGAAAGGCATATGATCAAACTGCAGCAAATATGCTTTAATATTTAGTTTAGCCTAAGAAAACAGCAATTTTTTAAAACTAATTTTCAGAGTTCAAACAATTCAGTACCAGTCTCATCTCCTATATACAGATGTGTACAGATTTACTAGTTAGGAGGCAGCAGCAGGATGAAAAACTCATATCCTTACTTACTAAAAGGCAGTACAGCACATGGCCTGTCATACAGGAGGGATCACCATCTTCATGTCTATATCCATAGCACTACACACTACAAGAAGAAGGCTGGAAACAAGTAATCCTTTTTTTTATAAAGTCTTTACAATGGTATATTTTATTAATAGCACAATACCGAATACTAGGCATTATAAATTACGTAAGTAGTTCTACACAGTCTGCTGAATAGTTCTAAAGTGATGGGATCACAACCGCTAAGGTTAGTATTGTTGGCTATGATTCAGTCCTTTTAATCAGTTGCAGACTGATTTAAATTTTTAGACTGCCTGTGTGGATTTTATGACATAAATCAACTATGTTTCAAACTTAGTACTTCATGCCATCAACACTTGGAATTTAAAAGCCTCCCACTGGATTTCAGCATAACTTAAATGCAGTTCATTGTAACACAGGCCTTGCAAAAAACACAGCTTTTTATTGTTCAATAGGAGAATCAAACAAACAACCTGAAATCCTTGTCACTAGTAAAAAAAGAAGTGAAACAGCCAGAAGAATGACTGAATGCCAAACAGTCTTTTTCTGTTTGACACATTTTTGTTGTAACAGACATTGATTTTCACTTGCAAATTCTCTATATGGTTATGTATCAGTTTGATAAGTTATTAGGTGTGACTCTTACTTACTCTGTTTGTACAGTCAATCAGTGAGACTCATTCTTCACCAGCACATTGCAGTTTACATAGCAAATATTAATCAGTAGAATTCTACGCCGGTGAATGGTTATTGTAAGTTAAATTATGATGCACATTAATATGGGAGAGTCTCTGGGTGAATTTTATGTCTCTAGCAAAATTTAACTTTATGAACTTTATATCAAATCTTATAATGATAGAAAATGTTAAATAGAAAAGGTCTACTTGACATCATAATTACAATTTAGATATTGTTCAGTTTAGCTGTACTTCTATACTGCAGATCAGTTGAATGAGGTAAAAAACATTAGAATCAACATTCTTCTCTTTTTTGGCCAAAGGTTACGCCAACTATTAGTATTATATTAAAGTAAGCAAATTAGTTCCCTTTGTTAAAATGTGCTATTATTTTTAATCTTTGACTCATAACTGAATAAGAAGTGATAAGCCTCTCAAGGTTTGTCTCACCGACAGCTTAGCTCTGCCATTCTTTCTCATTGGTTATATCTTATTCAGACGGTAACCATACAAATTTCAGTGGAAGTATTTGGAACACATAGAAGTAGTCAGCATGAGTAGCAGGAGCAGAATTACCAGCTTCTGTTTGAGAGGTAACATTTGCAACAGTGAACTTCCTGATGTTTAGAGCTTCTCACTTCTTGAAATACTCTAGGAATGTAGAACATTCAGTGCTTTGCAAAAGACTTTGAATTTTCCTATGATAATTCTGGATGGAAGGTATCTCAGAAAGGCTTTAGTCTGACCTCTTACTCAAAGGATATCAAGTCTAATCAGGTTACAGAAGCCTTTAATCAATCAGGGCTTGAAAACCTTCAAAGAGACAGCACAGCCTTGCTAAGCAACTGTCTCAGGTGTTTCTGGAGTGTCCTAATGGTAAAAAGTTTCTCCTTACAGCCAATCAGACCTTACTGTAGTAAATGTCTCCCATCCTCCCATGATTGGCTATGAAGTGCCTAGCTCTCTATTGAGAGCTCTTCGTGGGTCCTGGCAGACTGCTGTTAGGTGCTCTTCAAGTTATCCTCCTCCAGGCCTGTAGCCAAGCAGGCACCAGCCTGTACAGCTGCTTCATTCCTGCGGCAGGACTTGACATTTGTCCCTGTTGTACATCTTGAAGTTCTTCTCAGTCCACTCTTCCTGCCTGTGCAGGTCTCTAAGAATGGCAGCACACTTCATTCCTCTACTAGATATGGTATTAAGCAATTGCTTGAACGGCTGCCCTATATAGTCATACCATTCCATATAAGTAGAATTCTCCATCATGAGAGCACAGTAAAACAACAAATGCTATTAAGTCAATTGAGAGTGCAACTCGTTAGGAGCCAGCTGAAGCAGCAGAGGTTTTACTCTACTCGGAAGTCTTTTTGGTCTCTGTCTAGCATATTCCTAGGTTATAGTTATAATAAGCAATAGAACAAGCAGTAGTAGAAAGTGACAGGCAACATCAGCTCTCTCCTGGATTCTATAGTAGTCTGCAGAAATGCTGGTTACCTTGCATAGACATTATACCAGATGTTGTCTGAAGCATTTTCTAGCATATAGCACTTCCACATGGAGTGTTAAATATATCTAATGCGCCCACATAGTGGAAGCTGGCCAGTGCATCTAACAGAACTTTATATATCTGTGGGTGCTTAGCTTTTCTCATGAAAAACCCTGTGCATAGAAGTTACCTTCTTGCTATATCAGAAAATTACTCATTCAGGGTCTTCCACACATTCTGTTTTTAAGTTTTGGAAAGCACTAGACAAGAAATTACTAAACACAGGGATAAGAAGAAGAGACAGTGAAAGATATTTTCTCCTAGCCAATGATAAATTATTCAAGTTTATATTATTTTAAGAATATTTTATTTCAAAGTTATTTTATGTAAAAATTTAAAATGCATTATGAACAGTTAGCTACTCAGATTGTACAAAGTAGTTTTCTTTTATACAAAATACCAGCAATCACTTCCTCACCTGTCAGTTTTCCTCTACATATAAATAAGCAAGCCATATACTTGCCATTATTTTTACATAGGTAGGAATTCACTTTTAAAATACATATTTATGGAACACCAATGACTGGCCTTATTTTCTGATATTGGCTAGGGTTTAGAAAGTGTTAAATCCACTTTAATCATCTTGACGTTATTTTGATTTCACCAAACACATTTAGAGATATTCCTATTTTTGCTAAAAGATGTAACAATTTTAGTTTATGCTTTTGAGGAAAAAATTTTATTCAGTCAAAATTATGAATGCAGAGAAACTACAAGAGCAAAGTGACATAGCATAAGTTTCATTTCTTTTCAGTAATGCTGAAATAAACAGCTTCTCACTGTCAGGTAGTAAATTTAGCACTTGCAGTATGACAGACGTTTTGTGGTCCAAAAAAAGCAAGGCCAAAATTAAAAAGTGGCTTCCAAAGACTGGGTGAAAAAGAACCTCTTACTCACACAGTGCAGCAGCAAATAGATTTTAGATGACCAGCTGGATGATGAATAGGATTCCCTAAAGGTCCTGCCTTGAGGACTGTTCTTAACAATTAAAACCACTTGCTTTTATTGTTTTTGACAATCATAACAGTCTGGTAACAGGTGTGAGAATATGTTTAGAAGGTGAGAACAAAAGAATGAAGATGCCATAAAAATCTAGCAGGCTGGAGAGAATAATTTGCTTCATAATTTTGCTCATATTTCTGTAGGCATCAAATGTGAATCTAGGACTGAAGTAATACCTCTTATGTAAAAATAGGACTTGCTTTGCAGTTTCAGACAAATGTGACCAAATGTTGGCTAAGTTTATGATCACCTGCCATGCAGCAATGAGGCAGTTGTCAGGGTTAGTAAAAAAAAATGCCAAGAAACCATAAAATATGGAGGTTAGGGTTTTAGATCTTTCAACTGCCAACACTACACACACCACTTAGTGTTGACATAAAGCTTTAAGTTCAACCCAAGCTTGAATTTAAAAAAAAAGAACAAAACCAGTGACTAACCAAGAGAGAAGAAAGACCTGGCAGTCTAAATCAGAAATTATTACATCCCAGTTTTGTATTTTCAAGGATAGATCCAGATTATTCTTTAGAAATAGCTTGATAAAATTCAACTTGAGCCTTCCAGTTCCAAAGTATGGCCCATTTTCAATTAAGCAACTTGATAATACTCATCCTTAAATGTGCCAGGTCTAACATTTTTTCCCTGTCAGAAAGTGCATTTCTTCTTAATCCCTCATCTGTACACATATTCATAAATATATCATTGAGTCATATTTTTTTATTTTTTTAAAAGGAACATTAATTTAATTGTCTGTGGTATAATTTGTATGTCTCTAATACTGCATGATTCATGTGTTCTGCAGCTACAGTGAAAAAAAACAAAACAGTGGCATTCTAGATCAAAAATCAGTGGCATTCATGTCAAAAATTTAGAGGTAATTTTTATTTCAGCAATTTCACTAGAAAGTTGAGAAAGAGTAGGACCCTTTCAGGGAATCATCAGAGTAGGCTAACACTGTGGGTGAAATGTTCTCAACATCATCATCATCTTCCCATTTTTGGATGGGATCATGAGATCAATTCAGATTTTTCCTGTTGTCAGGGAATGGTTTCTTCAGTACTGCTATTAGTATATATATATCTTTACCAAGTGTAATTCTGAATAATTCACCTTTCAAAGGTATGCCAGTCTTTGATTCCTTAGAATAACAGGCACTGAAGATAGTACTATAGGATTCCCCTTTCAGAGAATTCAACCAAGTTTTATTCCATTTTCTAATGGCATTAGCTGACTTCAGAAATCTACTCTTCTCCCATATTTACTCTTCCTTCTCTGTGAATGCTGATGAGAAGCATAAGCATCAGTAACAACTAGATTTCTACAGTGTTTCTGCTGATGAAGACAAGAAGAGGGACATTTGGCTCACATGGACAGTTTGAGTGGATTTGTTGAAAAGTGCTTTTACTAGAATGTCGAAAGACCCTTAAGGTACACTCATTACACAGTGTGAAAAGTTTGCATATGTGAAAAAGTGCCCAGAATCCATGTTGATTTTTAAAGACCTCATTGAGCCTTCAAAGCAGTAAATTAACCCAACTGGATTAGATTTTGAGAGGTCTTCTAGTGTTTTGGTTGAATTTCTAATATGACAAAATAAGTGCCAGAACCTGCCACATTAGCCTTAACTCCTCAAGAGGAGATTTTCATTGCAAAGGAAAACTACACTTTGATATAACTTGTAGACTTCATTTAGTAGAAATACATATTGAATTGAGGACTCAACTTTACTTGCACCCTGGAGAGTCTCAATACCTATATGAATAAAAATATTTTTAAAACCTCTCAGGGTAAAGGCATTAATCAAATAGTTCTTAAAAGACACTTCTGTAGTAGTGCTGACATTTTTAGATTAAAAAAAAAAAAGATAGTTTCAATCCTATCTGTAACTGGAATATATTCAGTAAACAAAACAGTTAATTTTTAGTTCAGTGGATAAGAAGGAAAAGCTGTAGTATTCCATTATAAAAGAATAAATGAAAATAAAAAGTATATAGCCTAAGATGAGGAGGATTTCTAGTTTGCTGCTGGTCAGAATAAATAAATAATATCCAGAAAAACTTAGAATCATCTGGGTCTACAAAATGAGGCTAGATGTCCACCAGCAATAAACTTGAATGATTGCTACAAATGTAGGGATTTTCCATTAACAGAAGATACTGCATACTGCATATGGGTTTTCTGCTGTAAAGTTGCTGGGTTTTTACTGAATGATATCATCAGAGCTTAAGCAGATTATGTATAAATAAAAGAATTCCTGCCATTATGCACATACACAGATTCCTTTATCATGTACGTGGGCAATTGTTATGGACGTTTCGTAGTAGCCTGGTGCATATAAAGAAAACTTTGGTATTCAGAACATAATGTTGCCTTCTATTCTAGTTCTTCTAGACAAAAATGCACATATAAGAATGAGAGAAAAGAGCTTTCTGCTCTTGCAGCACTGGCCTTCTGCAAATGTGTCAGCTTCAAAGAAGCTGAGGGAGAAGAGAAAGTATAGATAATAGATGCATGCAGGAAACAATCATTTGTAACTGGTAAACAATATTTATTTGAATTACATTATACGAGAAGGATGAAATCAAGAGTTAACCATTGTTATCACAAATTTATTTAACAGAAGATTTTGGAATCTTATGACAGGAGGTATGTCTCAAACCCCAAAACAGGACAGATGTCCATTGCATGTGTTGACCAGCAAGTACATTTTTAGCAAAGAGGAAATGTACAGTCATTCTTAGTGAAATTTATTGTTTTCAAAGTTATAAAACTTGGCTTTGAAGCATTGACCATGAAAATTAGAGCTAAAAGAGCAGTATCTATGTCTGTGATTTTAAATCTGCCTGATACTAGGTCTTGTACTGCTAAAACATTAAGATAAGCTAAATGATACTTCCCTCAGAGGTTAAAAAGCAATGACGGCCAATATCTTAGTGATGGCTGAGGTGATATAGACAGTCCTAAGCAATACTGATCCCAGTCAGTGAAGATGTGTTGAATTCTAGCTGCAAAGATGCACTTTAAAGTTTAGGAGTTATGAACCAGGACTGTGGCCAGGGGTGAAAGGTTTCATGTTCCTAGTTAAAGGGCTTTGCTTCAACTTGTTCTGTGTTCAGATCCAGTCTATGTGCAAACTCTGTGACCACAGAGAAAAACATGTATTACTCCAGAAATATGATTATTCAGTAGTATAATGTCTGCTCCTGTTCCTCTGGGGATGTTGACACATTAATGTATATTTGAGTAGCCTTTATAAAACTCAGATCTAAAGTGAAATAGTAGCAGAAGTCTGCAAACAGTGAATGTTACTTTAAACTTTGTTGCGACTATCAAAGTCAATTCTATTGCCTTTAAAACAGATACAGTAGTTACTGGAATAAACATTAATGTATGTGAGAAATCACAACATCACATTTCAGATATCATGTGATGGTTTTAAAATCAAAGTTATGTTCACACTACTTCTGCAATAATGTCCTGAGCCTCTAATTTCGTTATTTTAGATTAGTTTAATTTCAAAGTTGCCAATAGCTACCTGAGGTGAGAAAACAGTTTCTCATAGCACTGGCAAGCCTTCAGACTGTGAAAAGTATTCATGAAATGTAATTAACTTAGATTAATTTATCCATCTTTATTTAGCAAATGCTTTTAAAGTCACTCTCAATTATTAGTAGCTTTAAAAACATTATGATTTTTAAAAAGAAAAAAATATTAATGAGTAAGTTTTGACAGTTCTATTGTAAAATATTAGTGTTTTAGTGTAGACATTAGAGTCTTCTCAGAAAAGTCAACAAAAAAACATTTTAAAATCCTCCTCCAAAACCTAAGCATTAGTCTCTGTCCTAATTTTAGTGTCTCAGCCTGTTCCATGATGGTCCATTTTAGCTGTGATTTCAGGAAAATACATCACCAGTTTAAAATCTGTTTGAAAGTTCAACGTTGTTTGTTTATAGGTGCTGGAACAACAAAGCACACAAAGATTCATATAGAATAATTATAAGAAAAATTTTATGGCTTTCCAGGAACTGTCAGACATCTCTGGCATTTAACTACATAATAGCTATAATGTGCAAGAATGCATCTTCCTATAAAATAACTATAAATAATAGTTTTGTATGAGTTGGAAAAGAAAAAAAGAATTTTGCTAACACCAGCCATCTTACTGAAATGAAAAAAAATAACCAACCAAAAAACAGAACAAAACAAAACCTTACAGATAAACTAAATAAAAGATGAATAAAACAGCCAAAACCACTGAGGAGTTTGTTGTGGGGTGTTTTTTTTTTGTGAATAGACTTATGAAAGTTGTCCAGTCAAATTTATAGGAATGTATTAATTTCTACAGTTATTTATCTAGTGCACATAAATAACTAATTGGTCTTTTCCACAGTAATATTTTACTCCCTTGGTAGACAAAATACATGTGTTTAGTGAATTCTACTAGAATTTTTCTGTTTTCCAAAATGCCAACTAGTTACTAAAGATACTTTATCATAAATGTGATTGCTTTCTAATTTAGTACTTCATGTTAAGTACAATGAGTACAGGAGCTGCTGATTTATTATGATCCCAATAAGAAAATCACAGAGACTCTATAATAAAATTTCATTAAAAATGCCATTTATTATGGTCTATTGTTTATTATTTATACTGTAAAGAAAAAAAAAAAGATAATAAAAGTAGTTTTATGTCCCTTCAGATGCTGGAAACCCTAAGTTATGCAGGATCAAACGAGCCTCCAGCCATGGTGCAGCACACATGAAAATCCTACCCATGAATGGCTAACCCTAGTTTTGTCATTCAAGCTAATGTAGCACATTTTCCTCATATGAAACAACTCTGTTCATCTTTTCTACTGCCAAAGGCCCAGGCTTGTATCCAACTGCACAGCATAGGCCTGCTCTTACTCCGGTTGACTTTTTTGGGGGGTGACCAACTCCTCCAGGTACAATGGTCTTCCAGTCAGGATCATTTCAGCTGCAAACACCTCCATGCTTTGATGAAGGGCAGCTTCAGAATGCAGCCTGATATGTCCTCTGAGCTTCTTCCTCACTTTATTTTATGCTTCTGTGCTACTATTATAAATCAATGGTGCAATATTTTCCTACCTTGTACCATTCTGTATGTGATCCCAACAAAGTTATTGCTAAAATTTTAGGTAAGATGCAATGTCTTAGTTTTGATGTATTGTTGGTTTTGATACAGACAGCTCAATTCAGGCAAATTCATTCTTTACAGACAATATTCCACAGTATTCTCATACACATCTTGCAAACAATAGTTGGGGAATAATTGACTTACACTCTTATGTTACCAGCTCCACCGCATTAACACATCTCTAACATTCTACTGCAGCATTTCATTAAATGTAAGAAATATTGTAACAGGCATCAGGCAAATAACATTTTCATGTGAGGAAGTACCAAGAATTTTCCGGTTTATTTTATCCTTAACAAAAGCTACCGAGGGTTTCCTCCTCATCATTTCTATTTCACCTAAAAATCTTACTCATAGATATGAAATTATCTCAATAGGTATCAAGCAATTAAAAGGGCTATAGCTGTCGCAGTAGCCCTAGCCGGATTGGCGCTTGCTGCAGGTCATATGTCTCAGTAGCACTCAAATGGCCGAAAGCTGTCCTACTTTAAAAGTCAAAAATGTGTTCACAAAAAAAATCATTGATCAAAAGTAAGTCTCAAAAATTTATAAATATCACAGAATCACACAGAATTCCAGAATTGTTGAGGCTCGAAAAGATCTCTGAGAGGTCTTTTTAGCCTATGACCCAACACCACCACATCAGCTAAACTACGGCACTAAGTGCCACATCCAGCCTCTCCTTAAACACCTCCAGGATGGTGCCCTTCCCTGGGCAGTGCATCCCAGTGCCTGAGCACCCTCTCCATGAGGAAGGGCTTCCTGAGATCCAACCTGAACCTCCTCTGATGCAGTTTCTCGTCCTGTCACTGGTTGCCCAGGGGACGAGCCCGACCCCCACCTGACTACACTCTCCCTTCAGGGAGCTGTAGAGAGTGATAAGGTCCCCCCTGAGTCTCCTCGGGGGTGTTGAACAGGACTGGGCCCAGTACTGACCCCTGGGGGACACCGCTGGTCACCAGATGCCAACTGAATGCAGCACCATTCACCACCACTCTCTGGGCCCACCTGGTCATCCAACCAGTTTTTTACCCAGTGAAGGGTGAACCTGTCCAGGCCGTGGGCTTCTAGCTTTTCCAGGAGGATGCTGTGGGATTTTCTCCTCATAATGAAAATATTTGCTCAAGCAATTCATTTTATATGGAACTTTGAATTTTGTATTTTCCGTATAACAAAGAGAGAAGGCCTTTATGGCTGAAAATTCAAGTCAGAAATAGGGTTGAGAGTATAGTTTTCTAGCTTAACCTTTATTTCTGTATTTAAACAGTGTGGTCCAAAAGATGGAACCCGCAATCTCTGTCATATCATTTTTAATTTACTGAATTTCAGTCATCTTGATGGATTAACTAGTAATGGACATGAATTTAAAAAATCTGTTACACACACATCTTACACATGTTTCTTACCCAATTCCTTCAAATCTACTGGTTTAAACCTTTTTCTTGTTCTCTGGGATGTTTCTCTTGTGTCTTCACTAAAAGTAAATAGATCCAAAGAGCAATTTAAAACAATTTCTTTCTTAATCATTTTAACCTCCTCCATAATTATTGTGTGCTGGGAATCACAGAGTAATATGGGTATCACATAAAGAAAATGAGCCGAAGAAGGTGAGGGAACTCTTGAAATTGTATATACATGAGTCATGTAAA
Organism: Apaloderma vittatum; assembly: GCF_000703405.1. NCBI lineage: Eukaryota > Metazoa > Chordata > Aves > Trogoniformes > Trogonidae > Apaloderma > Apaloderma vittatum. The sequence goes on from NW_009701853.1 coordinate 17,988, forward strand.
TTTCCTCTTCCTTAGATCACTATTAACAACCAAAATATTACTCTTTGCAACTGAACGTTTTAATTTTCATGGAAAAAAATGGGAGGAATATTTCTAAGATCTCTGAATTCCATTGGTTTGAGGTACATTTAAAATATCCATTGTTTGCCTACAGCCAAAGACTGATACACGTGTGTAAAAGGACTAGGTTTCTTAGATCCCCATCATTGCATTGTCAATTATTTTTCTTCCGAGGAGGCTCATAACACCGTTGCATGGACACAGATGCTCATCTCAGAAACAAGAAATTAACTGATATTTACATAACAAGACACTTGCTGTATATTCTTTATCAAGATGTTGAGCTGACAGATTTTCTGATCTTTTGACATACGGAGAGGCATAATCAATCCATAGGTCCACCAGGTCTTCATGGATTATGTAACCAAATTATGGATCAATTACTGGGCAATTTCACACTAAGACCGAGAAAATGTGCCTGAGCTCTAACGCTCTATTGAAATGAAACATAAGTGGCTTCCTTGTTCTGCCTCATAGATGGATTATTTAATTTCTTTAAAAGTGTGTTATGATATGAAGTTGTCCTTTAAATACTTTAATTTGGTTCCTAGTATGGAAAAAGAATAAAAAACGTAAGAAGTTGAAGGAACTAAACAGACTTTCTTTAAAAACACTGCTGACATAGTATCAATATTCAAAAATTTAGCAGTTGCTACCAGTCCCTTCTGAACTGTTCTGTAGAGGACACAGCTATTCTGTTATTACAGGTGGCAACCCTTGTCTCACACAAGGAAAATTCCATGGGAAATAACTTACAGTGCCATCACTACCAATGGAAAATATTTGGTAAAATCATTACTACATTAATTTTAAAGCATCCATAAGGAAACTTCCTAGATTTCAGACAACCTTATTTATTCAAAATAATGTCCTGTACTTTTTGACAGAAATTAATTATTATTTAAGAAAGGCATTTATTCATAATTTCATCATAGAATCTTCATTTCTGTTTCATACACAGCGGAATGTCCTGTCTTGTCTGTGACCTTCTTACAATTATGTCTACTAGTCTATTCCTGAAGATTCCAAGGGTATTAATGCATATTTCCTATTGTTATCCATTAATGCAAATAAACAAACATAAAGATTCCCCTGGAAATTGGTGTAGTGTAGTCTTATGTTGGATTTCCATATATTAAAGAAGTAGAATAGTTAAGAATTTTTATTTTATTGTATGTGATTTTCATCTAACAAATTAGTTAAATGTGCCTTGGCTTATCTTTGGCGTTGATCCTTTTCTGTTTTAATTCTATTTTAAATATTTGAGTAAAAAGTATCTGCACATTCACACATTGACTTCTATGCATTCAGATAAATAACCAGCAGTAAGCTATTTCCTGGACACACCAACAACATCAAAACAACATCCAATTATTTTCAAAGAGATAAAGAAAAGCGTATTACTATGTACAAGGGTGTATTACTTTTCAGCTTAATAATAGCTGTGTGCTGAAGAGATTGCTACGAACAAACACAGGCATATTCAAGACGAATGATCTACTTGGAACATTTTGAAGAAATTTGAGTTTTAAACGAGCCTCATCAATCTGCAATTTGTGATTTCTAAGTAGCATTGAAACTTACTATACTGTAAGCAATTTGTAATTACTTAGTTTCTACCCATACGTAAAAGCTGACACAATTTAATTGGGTTGTTGTGTGGGTACCTTATCACTTTTTTTTTTCTAGTAATATGTAAGTTAACAAAAATGAAAAAATAAGCACTGATAAAAATAAGATTTTGGCCTTTAAAGTCAGATAGCAGCACTCCTGTGAGTCTTCAGTTGTTAAACCTGGGTTACATTCACATAGTTAGAATTTATTAAACAAATGTCTTTAAGCTCTTTTATGAGAAAAACTGTTGGAAAGGACAAAAACCGATACCTTTCCACAATACCTCCTCTGTTGACACTTTAAATCACATATCCATTTTTTAAAAAAGATTATTTTCCCTTCATCCCGCAAAAAAAAATTACTCTGATATTTTCTGTTTGCCATTGATAATAAAGTTTTAAAGGCATTGCCTCAATGAAAACACTTGATGGATATTGAACACAGTGAATTAAAGAAAAGGCTTCCTAATGGTTGAAAAGAACATATCCATCCTACAAACTTGCTAACTCTTCTTTTTGATGTTTCCATGAAACAAAGAAAGTAACTAAATGGTATTCCTTGGTAAATATGTGTAAGGGATGAGAATAAAAACAAGTTCCTAACATTTTTCTTGGCGATTTCACTGTGGGAATAGGACAAAGCTAGTTGATTAGTGGAAAAGCTCTAATTACTTGAGCATGAGGAAAGTACACTTCGCAGAGTAGTTGTCAGAGCAAAAAGTTAATATGTGTCATTTTCTAAGGAAAGGCTACTGTTTTTCCAGGCTTCAGACTGGGAAACAGAGTATTTTGATAGGAAACACAAAACTGAACAATGTAAGGTAGGTCTCAGGTGACCTGATTGAGCTCAGAAGTACATTCTGTTCACTCAAGTGAATGACACACATTTCAAGCATGACTGCTCTGATAATTGTTCTTAGATATAGCGTGGTAAAGTTTCATATCAATTTTTAGTAATGTTCTCTTAAACAATGGGGCTTCATGTCACCAATCATGTCTTACATGCTGCCATCCACAAATTGTTTGTCCTTGCTTCTAGTCAGACCCACCAATGATTTAAATTCTTTATTCCCATGTGTGTACACACTGAAAATTCTAGAGCTGTCATAGAAGAAATTAAAATACTAAAATTAGGTCTATAGACATTTATGAGGTGATGCTATGTATTGTCTGCTAGAATAAGCACATTTACTTTCTGAAAATTGATGTTATTTACTTATCCAAAGCCCACAGAACAGCAAGGTACATTTTGAACATATCTGCATGAGTTGGTTTGGAAACTGTTTAACGAGGATTATTAACACTATAGGAGGCCGATTAGCTCAGTCAGTTGAGCGTCGCGCTAACAATGCCAAGGTCGCAGGTTCAACACCCGCTCGGTCCCCATGTGTTGCCTGATCTAGTCAAGAGGTGGCGTCCCTGCCCATGACAGGGAGGTTGGATTAAATGATCTCTAAGGTCCCTTCCAGCCTAGGCCATTCTATGATTCTATGAGATGGGGGAGGGAAAAGACAAAATAATGGCTGAAATGATTCTCTCATCAAAAGTAGGCATTGCAGAAACCTACACAGGTGATTTCACATTCAGGTAGTAAGGGATGTTCCAAAGCAAATCAATGCTTCTTTCAAAGCAGCAAGACTACTTGATGCGTGCTTCTCAGCACAGAACTTGGCCCTAAAGAGCTGCCTGAAACAGCCTGACACTTAGTTTTCCCAAAGAGAACAAAAGAACTACTTATAATCAAAATAGCTGGCTTTAAGTTCTGCTTGAAGTTTTCTTCTTTGTATTTAAGCATATATATATTTATGAAATTAACCTCTTAAAGCAAGGAAAGTGCCTATGGAAGGAAGCAACTAGACAGTGGAACGAGAAGCAGTGTCTTCTACACTGAGAGTGGTTTACAGTGCTAGCCAAGAATTTGCCTCTTTTTCTGTGGCTGGCTGTGGAAGTCTCTCTGATTTCAACTGGAAAGAACAGCTGTAACAGCTAAAAGCTTGTTTGGCAGTTTGGATCTGTATAAGTGAATGATGCCTTGGAGTTTTCAATGTTCGAAGGAAAGTAAAAGCACATGTTTTCTCCCACATACTATCCAGGTGCTGCTTCCAAGATGCACACCATCGTCCTTTTCTGCTGTTGCTGTGAAGATCAAACGAAGAGTCCTGTGTTACCATGTAAGCGCTCAAGGGCAGAGCAGGCAATCCCAATTCACTGTCCAAAGAAAGCAGGACAGTGTGCCTCAGTGCTGGGGGATGTCTTCATCACACTGGCAAACGAACAACTGTAGAAGTTTTGAAGCCTAGAGAATTAATGTCTTACATTCAAAGAAAGTATATTTTTTTAGCCTGATCTTTTCAAATGGATTTGAGTTAAAGCTTCTGAAATTCTGAACTCTCAACATTGATAAGTTGAATACAGCCCAAATACATAAGCAGCATGTGCTTTAAGCAAAATATTTAAAGAATACAGTCCTACAAACTCTTCTACTTATTCAACTATTTTCATTTGTCTGTTCCTTACAAAGCAAGCACAACAAAAACGAGTGTGCTACCAAGTGATTTTCTGTAATGTTTTCATCGATGGAATTATAAATTGCCTTCAAATGAGAATTTAAAATCTGATTTCTAAAATATGATTCTTTTGAGGAGGGAGCTGGTCTTTGTAAACTTAAAATATTAAACAAAAGTAAATATCACTGCTTGGTTACAAGAGCTAGTCAAGCCCCATTGCGATTCTTTAAAATCTCAAGCTGAAAATTTGGATGCGACACTGGAGAACACTTGTAAATTGTTCTATCAGGCACTGAAATGTGATTTTCTTTAAGACAGAATTGTCTTGAGAGATTGAGCCTGGTTTATTCTTCAGAAGAAAGTCTTCCTAGCTCTTAATTACTTATAAATAATTTAGATGATTCATGTTTGCAAAGCACTTTAGAAGGTCAGTTTTAATATTTATGTATAAGATTCTCCCAAGATAAAAAAGGACTATAAATCAAAATTTAACTCTTCTGTTTTGAAGACACATTAGTTTGTAATATGAGCTGGATTCTTATGGTGTAGGCTTTTGTAATTCAATTTGTTAGTCAATGCTAAGGAATCCGCAGGTTCACCATTAGGTGAAATTGGACAGTAAAGTAATTATTAATAAGTATTTCCTATAGTCCTGTCCTCTTGAGCACTGCATAAATAAAAATATTATTTCCATGCTGCAGCCTCTAAACCTTCTAGAAACTGAAAGCCAGTCCTAAATGCTCTCCTCTGTTTTTCCATTTTTGGGCTAATATTTCTTTTCCTCAAGCTCCCCTGTTTGACCTCTTTCTTATTCCCCTTCACACAAGAGAATTCCACAGCATTAAAGGCTAGCAGAAATCCCGTTGTTCAGATGTGCTTCTGTTTTAGAAGACAATACTTGCTTACTTCTGAAGAGGAAGCTGTCCAGGTCTATCTTCTGAACCATCTTCTGAACCTAAGAGCTGTCATACTGCCTTACACCAGAGGCTAGCATTGCCTGCATCCCGCTTTTTTCTGTACTGAGAGCAGATACCTATGAGAAGCTAAAAGAACAAAGGAAGCACACAAATACACTCCATGTAATACACTTATTGTCATCTCCGACAACTTTCAGCTCAGCCTCAAGTACTTACCAGTCACCACGAATTTGTAGGTAAAAGAGTCTGTGTAGATTTCCTTTCAATCAATTTGTTCAAAGTCTTTTCAAGCCCATGTAGGTAAAGTTAATATCCACAACAGTGATGGCAATGAATTCAGTTGCTTAATTGCAGGTTACGTTATTTTATTTAGTTTATACTTATTGCTTGACAGGTTCATTTGATTTTACCTAATGCTTATACTGGAATAGAGTGAACAGCTAATACCTTTTATTATTCAGTGAGTCACCTTTATCTCCCTTTAACAACTTCCAGGCCAAAAAAAATCCAACTCTATTTAGAAATTTCTTCATGTAGTAAATAATTTTATAAATTTCATCATCCTTGCTGTCCTTCTGAGAATCTTTACGAATTTGATTTAAAGTTTTTTTGGTGCAGCAACCAGACTGTACATGCTATTCTATCTTCTGAGAATCTTTATGAATTTGATTTAAAGTTTTTTTAGGTGCAGCAACCAGACTGTACATGCTATTCTACATGCGTGCAGACTCCAAGTCGATAGAGTAGCGTAACAGTTTCCTCTGTTTCATCCTCCCTTCCTAGCAATTCTTAAGATTGAATTTGAAAATCTTAAAAAAAATGGAGACAGTGATTTCACATTCAGCTGAGATAACAAATGGAGAATTAACACAATCACAAGAATCTCTGTTGTCTAATAAGCAATCTTACCCAACATGCAAGGCTATAAATAGTGGAAACATCTTAAGTTCTTTTTAATTAACCAGTTGTATTAAAGGTTCTCTTTTGCACTCATGTAACTTACACTCCTGACTTAGAACACAGTCAGATACCTTGAGGAATGACATCCTATTGCTTCACCAAAAATTTCCAGTTTTGGACAAGGTAGTTTAGGTAAGGAACAGAAGTACCTGCGGAACACTGCTGATATGTAATTTTCAGAAGATGTAGGTAACCCACATCTAGTTAAATTTTTCTTAACACTTTGTTACAGCTCAGTTTTAGAAGATGCTCAATATCGACTGAACTATTTCCCCTGCTTCATCCATTAAAGAGGTAGAAAGAATTCTGTCTCTGTATCCTAGAGTCAGTGAGCCATCTAAAGAAAAGTTAAATGGTGATTCAAGAAAGTGATAGAAGCATCAGTGGGTGTACCTTACGTTTAACCTCAGTTTATAACTCTTAACCTGGAATCTATTCAGGGCTTCTGTGTAGAGCCAACCTCCTTGCAACACATTATTCACAGTTGCACAGAAAAGTAGCTGGCAGGAGCTGATGTGAAATATAATGGAAGGCTTTTACCATTTTATTATAATTCTGATTAAAGAACAATCAAAATAAACAAAACTGATTTGACTGATGAGTAAAATTTAATCAGTGACTTGTCTCAATTGTTTTGAAATTATTTTAATTTAATAACAGTTGCTAAATATGGAATCTACGATTTTCTCTTTTTAATAAGTGCATTGCAATGCAATCTAGGTTTGACGTCCTTAATTCAGAGAACATCCTTGCACTTAAAATCCTGTTCTTATGAGTGTATTACATCCAACACCTTTTACCACAGTGCTTCTAGTCCTTGTTATGCAATAGAAGTTTATAACAGCTGACATTTAAATACTCTCTCAAAAAAGTTAACAGAAGCCCAACAGTATAAATCAAATAATCCCTATGTTTAAGTAATTTTTATACAAATCCCATCAGCATTTTCTGATGTAATAAAAATCCCAATATCAACTCACGGCTTCACTGCATGACTTGTTCAACTCTGAACACCAGCCCAGTGACTTGTGTGAACAGTTTAAACAATTATACAAGCATTCACATTTAAGATAACATAAATTGTCTTAATCAAGTTTCTAAACTGCAGGACTTCTGTGTGAGAAAACTTCTTGAGCAACTGGAGGAAATGTAGCCACTTAACAATGTCATTGAAAATTATTAATGTAAATATTAGATACAGTTTAACTTACTGCTTATTGTATGATAGATCATCTCACTCCTTCACTGACATCATGACTTTTGCCCCTTGGTTTAAGTCTCGATCATCTTTCTGTCACCAGAGTTGTCTTATTTTGCTCACCTGTTCTTAAACCCACTTTCTTAGAAGACAGTCATAGCAATAACATTATTTTTCTTTTCCATAAGAAGTCTGAGATGAAAAAAAGAGTGCTTCTCCATTAAATGACATTAGATGGTAATTGTCCTTTATAGCCCAATCCTCAAGACCATGGTAAGAAGCATAAGATACTGAGTCATACACAGCAACAGAAAATCAATACCTGTTACTATGTAACTTCATGACAAATGTTATTCAGCTTTTTTTTCTCCTGGAATTCCTGTACTGAGAGACATAGTTTATTTCTTTTGAGGTTAGCATCTATTTAATTTTTAGCAAAGTGCATCAGCTTGTGGACAAACATTTAGGAATAGATTGAATTTCTGATCCTATTACTATGTCACATTAAGCTTGATATCAAATTTTGCTGAGAATACAAGGATTGCCAGAGCTGAGATATAACAAAACATCTTGTACAGGAAAAACTTTAATTCCTTCAGCCTTTAGAGCCATAAACAAATAAAAGATGGTGGAATAGTGCCTTACACTCCCAGTTACTATGAGTTAATTCTCTCAGCACTTATCAAGTCTCTTGCACATTCAAATTAAAAAATAATTGTAGTTTATTTTTTCACCACATCATCTAGTTTCTGTTCTCAGGCATCTTACAACTGAATATCCTGAGCCATTGTCAGTGATAAGAATTAAATCAACTCTTTATTCTCTCCCTTTGGGGCTTCTTCTGTCTTACTTGCTTTCCACCTTGTATAAGTAATTAATTCGGAAGATTTAACAACTGCATTGCTTGTAAAGAACAACGTGCTAGTTCAGGAATTCAGAAGATAGTTGTACAGCCAAAGTAGAGGCTTGTTACATCCATAAATTCAAAGTGTACTAAGCAAGATATAACTAATATTTGCTTTCTCTGAAGACATAAATAAGCACCTTGAAATAGATCAGTGACAGTCTGTAACAGTTCGTAACAAAGTTAAACAGAATTTTATGCATAATAAATAATACATAATCACAAAGGGATAAATAGAGGCTTAGGGTATAATTTCACTAACAGGGTATGGCAAACCATGTGTGAGTAGCAAAATTTGCAAGGTAAGAACAAAGGGTGTAGAACAGCCAGGAACAATCCTGCAGAAATTCTTGGAAACATGTCTAATGGACTAAGATAATCTGTGTGGGGAGCAGATGAGATGACTCCCTTATATTTGTGGAAAGGGAAGAAGACTATAAAAAATCCTCTAAAAAAAACCCCAAACCCCAAACCAAAAACAAAATAACGAATGAGAAAGGATGGAGAAGAAAGATGTGTGCTTTGTTTTACTGAAGAGCTCTCAAGTCTGACCACTAAGCCCATCAAGGACCACAGCTGTCAGTGTCAAATGACAGAGCACCAGTTTTAAGGTATTGTATGTTCAGAGATGATGTGGGGTGTAATTGGTAAGTGCCACTTTGAAAAAGTAATGAGAATGTGTAATGATGAATAAGAACTAACCATTGGCAGGTACTAGAGTAATCAAAGTCAATCAAAGATCAAATTCAGTGTAAATGTGTTTTGGAGTTTGAAACATACCTTGATGATTGATTTTTTTTGTTAACAGTTTAACACTCCTACCACATAGAATTTTAATTCCACAGCTGAAAATAATATTACGTAAATGTCTTAATATGTTGAACATCACAGCCCTCAGCCAAAGTTCCTGTGCAATGCTCTAGGATAACCTCCTTTTATTTTAAGGACATTTATCTCTATCATCTGTTTTAAGTTACTTTTCAATTACGCCAAGATTTCCCATCATAAAGAATAATTGTATACTTTAAGTAAGTGTAGAGGAATCTGACAAAAAAATGTGGTTTGAGGAAATTCAGGTAAAAAGATGCACATATTCATTTTCCATGTGTTTAATTAATTATTCTGAGAGTTCTAATACCCTTGCAAGACAGGTCTTTTCTTTGTCCAAGCAATGCTGATATTTTCCCCCAAGGTTATGCTCACTTATGCCTACCAGCTCTCTTTTTTACCATATCTTATATTGTTTTGCTGATTGCTAGGATGTTGGTGTCTTGCTCCCTGGATAGTGCCTTTTTTAAAAAAAAATCCCATCATTTAACAACCTTCTTGGCCTTTATTTGGTTTAAAAACTGTTTAGCCAATCATCTTCAATCACAAATCATTTACTTCACTGAAGTGACAAAATGGTTCCCAATTGCTTTTAATATCATTAGTCACAGAGCAGTTACATGGACTAATAGAGTTATCCAAGACTGAAGTGAGAAGATAGACCAAGAATATACTTAGAGGTTATAAGAAGAAAATTTTTTTTAAAAATAAAGAAGTATTGTCTCATGTTTCGAGTATCTTTCTGACAGAAGTCAGTAACAAAATCAGATATAAAAAAAAAAAAAGAAATTGAGTGACTAAATGAAATCAAAAGAATTTTCATAGGATTTGCAAGCACAGAGATTATCTTGTCTCACATAATATCCAACTAGTAAATGATCTTATAAAAATATTAAATCATTTGCACTGTCTCATCAGTGGACAAGAGCTGCTCAGTTTGAAGATAAGAATGTGTACAGGGTTGAAGTAAAAGTGTACCCTTCCTTATAGGTCCTGTGTACTGAGCATGTCAACTGTTTCTCCACTAATTTTGTGAAAATGGCATTCTCAACTGTGAGGAACTGGCTTATAGTACTGGTGATAACCTAGTCCTTCTGTAAAGACCCTGGTAAAAAACCAGATCTGAGACACTGCTATGCAGCCTTGCTGCTACAGCTGTACCTTAAGCACAGATATAAATAGCAATTCCTTGGTGGGTATCCTACTGTTATATAAAATCATCACTGTAAAAGCTTAGGTTACAAAGCAGATGTAGCAAAATTTCAAAAACCCTGAATAAGAAAAGACTGGAAACAATCTTCTAAATCTTTGGTTTCAATGTTCTGTTAAATGTGGTCATAAAATACCATATCACCTAAATGGCTACCCTTAAGGCAAAGGAGAAAAGGACAGACTTATTTATTTTACCAAATCTGTTTTAGGTAGGTAAAATATCCAGCTGATTTGGGGACAGATCAGATCCACAGGTGTATTTGTTGCAAATCAGAACAAGAGTTACCAAAGAATATCTGCAGATTCTAGTACCAGCACAAGGCAGCTGAGAGAATAATCTAATTTACATAGCAGATGCATCTAGCATCTTAGCTTCAAGCATTTGATATTTTTTTTTTAATTTTGTGTGGTAAGTTTAGCTGGGAAACACAAAAAAAGCCAAAACAGCACAATACATTTTCAAGAGGTTCTGACCCGAGTGAATGCTAGAACAGTTTCTGTCTTTGCAGTGAGGCTTATATGAATGAAATGCTGAACAGTTATTTCTGAAACAACCACATATAGTATCAGATTGCTTAAATACAAGGAAATGAGAAATATAATCACTCATCTGCCCACACATTTCTGCCTAGGTAGTCATTTAGTGTGATCATTGGTCTGTAATTGACTTTCCCAGTACACTATGGGAATCTACCAATCATTTCTCTACTGTCTACACAGAGCTTAGAATAGCACACACAGATCCTTTAATAACATGCTTGAGAAAGAAAAAAAGAATTGAAAACGTGTTCCTGTACCTTCATGTTGGCTTCCTTCACAATGCACTTTCCAGCAATTTGGTTTTTTTACGTTGTTACCTAGATGAACTAGCTGCTCCACACTTGGACAGGCATACTCCTCACTGGATTAAAAAATGTTGAACTTGGTCTTAAGCATCTTTTCCAACCCAAACAAGTCTATGATTCTGTGACCTGGCTTTTGTAGACATCTGTCTTCTAACTTTAGATCCCACTGAGAGTTACCACCACAGGGGTTTAAAGAGACAGAAACTAGTAAGCAGGACTGATGGACCCTTGCAGAGAAAGGGAAAGTTGCTTTTAAAAATAAAAACTTTCTGACTTTATAATGACTACTTTAATACAGGATTTCATTCTGACCTCATTTCCAATGGTTATTCTCTTCTCATATTTCTCTCTACTTTACTTTAAAGCTAGATCTTAAAATGGCCTATCAGGAATGAAAGTCCTATTTATACAAGGCTTGGAAAGAGGATAACAGAACAGATGACCATGTTGAAACAAGCATAAAGAGAATGAGAATGAAGTGTTCTTCAAAATGGCAAAACAGACAAACATTGGTGACCTTCATGCAAACTGTCTCCAAAGTTGGTGCAGTTACACCAGAATGTTTATTTTTAATTTTGTTCTCTATTAAAGCAGCAGCATTTTCCAACCTCAGAAAAGTCATCTCTATTTACTCAGCTGTATTATTGCTATTAATAATTTATAGAACATCATAAATTTGTACAATGTTTCACAAGTAGAGACATATTCTATATCTAAAGGAGTTCAGGTACAGAGGACAAGTTACATACCGATAGAGCAGCACTATACTTAACTGAGAGAATCAGGAAGTATTACCACAAAAGAAACAAGACAGAAAATACTACAACAGAAGTAACAAGACACAGTTCCAGTCTAGGATTTCTAAAAGGGGCTTAAAGAAAAGGATGTTTGGTCAGGTCAAAGCAGACTAGGCATAATGCTAAGTCCAACAAAATCATTATGTTGAATTAACCTGAAGAAAAAAATAAATCCCAATCTTATTAAATATTCTTTTCCCAAAGTTTGTCTCAGAAATTGCAATGCATATTGCTCTGACAGTCTCAGTGGCATAGTTTGAAAATATCTATCTGATTAAAATGAGACTTTCTTCATTTCACCATGAAAAACTGTCACAGTCAAAATGTTGATCTGTCTAAATTTCTTCAAAGATTTTGTTCATTTGTTTCCTTGGATTGTCTCAGTGTCTTGGTAATTTTTGCATTTAGTGCTTCCACAATATCATTCTAAATGATATTTTTTAGAGAAAAAAAAACAGATAAGAAAAGTTTTATTCTTTCTCTTGGGGATTAAGGGAGACAGAAAACAGACTCAGAGGCAGAGGGCAAAGACAGACTATTATGGAATTTCTGTGATACAAACAGAATACAGGACAAGAATTAAAAGAATTGAACATTTCTATTAAAAATCAAGAAGCAAGAGAAGCTTCTACTACCTTTAAAATCTGGACCACTGTATAGTCCACGTATCTGGAAAAGTAAAGTTGTAGGCAGAAATAACTTTACTGAGTTGTTACACATAACTTTCAAGTATGTTAAAAATTCCAACCATTGCTGAAGTACAGAAAATCATCACACTTTCCAAAAAATTATTGTAGAAAATTCTTTTCTCAGCCACTTCCTTTTCCCTCACAATGCAAGCCACCTGTTCAAGCACAAACCTGAAAAACTCTTATTTCATGAAACTTCCTGAGACTCCACAAAATTTGGACATAAGATCCCCAAAAACATTCCTCGCTGCAGAAAAATCAACACAAAGCAGAGACCAGTATCTCTGAATGAATGAAAACAGATTTTGGAGAGACATACAGAAAGCAGTTTCCCTAGGGAATCCAGCAACTATTAGAGGAAAAGCTATAATAACATACAGTTGACCAGGGATTGCTGCCTTCACTTTGTGATTTTTGTAACAAAGGGTGCAAAGTTTGTGAAAAACAATTTCTTTTAAAGCACACTTCAAGTTCATTTTCTAAGGAAATCTATCATTGGATAGATAGCTTGGATCTTTTGTGAAAAACAGTCAAATATTAGAGTAAAGTGTGTATACACAATCAATTAGTCATGCTTTCCCTGAGAAACCCAATCACTCCACTTCCTGAACATTGAGTACTGGAATCTCCATTCATATATTTTAAAGTCAGTATTTCTTATTAGTGTAATTTCAGAATACCTTCATTAAAACATGTATACTCATAATCATGCTCTATTTTACAATCAGGAGACAATAGGTCTATGTGATTAATAGTTAAAGTAATTACAACATCGTAAGATTAGAATTCTTTTAGCCATCCCTCCTCCTTTTCTCTACAATTCTATGGATAATACTGCTAAAAAAGAAAGCATTCTATGCCTATTCAGCTAACATAGACATCAATGAAGTATAAGCATATCCCTGGGAAACAAAAACAACTAAAACATTTTCTTTCTGAATTTTTCTACAATAAAAGAGAACAAAACAGAATTGAACAGAGTATTTCAGTTGGAAGGGACCTATAATGATCATCTAATCCAACTGCTTGACAAATTCAGTACCAAGTTAAAGTGTGTTACTAAGGGCATTGTCCAAGTTCCTCTTAAACACTGACAGGCTTGGGACATCCACCACCTCTTCAGGAAGACTGTTTCAGGATTTGACCACCCTCTCCGTAAAGAAATGCTTCTTAATGTCCAACTTAAACCACCTTGGTGCAGCTTTGAATTGTTCATCTTATAAAATTCATATGGTAATTGAGGGTTATATGCCATTATATAGCAGATCATGGAGTGCCAATATGTAAAATAATGATTCAATTGCTGTGCACTAGTCAATAGTCACACATAAGACCGCAGGGGTGGCGACTTCTTCTAATAAAGTTTTTTTAGGATGAGAAAGCTTGTTGTAATATGGAGAAAAATAGCCAACAACCCCATAATCCAAACCCTTACATTCTAATGTTATGGTAGGACAGTAGATTGAAAAAGGAATTAATTTGTTTTGACAGGTCTTAGACAATACGGACTACAAGACTCAACCATCACCTGTGAAACACATAATGTATTGTTCAGCTGTGGGAAAACTATATGAAAGACCAAAATGTCTGTAGTGAAACACTGCTTATAACTATAGGTCGGCATGGCAGGAATTAAAAATTTTGATCAAAATCTTATGGCCCTCTTCAGAATAAGAACATTCTTACCATTTAGTATTTTTGTCACTCTAACTATAAAACCAAAAGTTTTTCAGCCTTATTTCAAGTCTAGTAATGAGAATTATGTGGATACAGTTTCAACACCTTATACCTGGAGAAAGAGTGAAGCCTGAATTGCTACTTTGACCTTTTCAGTATTCTGTGATTCGGACAACCATCTCTGTTCTTCTATACAATTGCATGAGCCCAGGAGTAACAGCAGAAATCTAAAAAAGGTCAAGTCAGTATTGCAAAGTTCAGTTTGACAGAATAGGCTAGACATTCGAACCTAGATAGAATGTCTACCATAAAAAACATGAAAAAGAATTAACAACTACAAGTAGCATCACAATACAGCCCCTGGAGTGTAAAACAACTTCTGGTTGAAAACACAAACAAAATAGAAAAAAAAAATTTAAAAAATCACACTCTAGTTAGTAATTTGCATTACCACAGAGAGCTTGTAGTTCTTACCCAGGAAGTGGAATTGCACCCATGGGTTACACTTCTATAAACATTTCCTCGCTCTGCAAAGTCTTCCTGCATAATAAATGGAGAGAAAATGTTATAAAAAACCTCCACAGGAACATATAGTGTAATAAAATGTTTTTTAAGATGGATTCACATTATGCTGAGATCTAAGCATAGATTTTAAAGAAATTTTTTGCTTAGACTGTTGAAAAAGTCTATCCTTAGACACCTTTTTATTTTCATAGACCTGGCCTTGAACTCTGATTGAGGGCATACATATAGAGAGACCCATTTTTCAGTTTTCAGCTGATTATAATGCAGTACGAACATACTTTCTGTGCAGCAGTCAAGATACACCTGTGCAGGCCTGTGAAATGTGAGAGTTTGGCAAATTATATGAAAATCTGTTTTTCTTAATACTTACTCAAAATTTGAATATCAGTGCTAGAAACTAAGGCCAAAGAAGCCTCATGGACACATTCATCATTTTTGCGATTATTAGTATTGTGTCTGTGTAGACCTTGTGGGTCCCAAAGACAAACCAACTGCTACTTGAATTTATATCCGTTAGATAATTGGAGGCAGGAGAGATACAGCTGACATCAGAGTTGAAGAATGAGCCTGAACACTGCCTAGGGATGGCTTCTTGTGGCAGAACTATTTCAGATTGCCTGGAAGTTCTGAGGGGCAAAGTAAAGGCTATTGAGACTGTAAAATCTGGAAGTGGAATATGCATTTTTTCGTGGTTCCATCTTAACAACACATCTGAGGCAATTCAGGTTGTTACCTAGATCAAATCACTTAAATCCTTGGACAAGGTTTCATTAGACAGGACTCTTGTACAAGGGAACTCTGCCATGGCAGAATAGGAAAAGCACTGTGACAACTTCTGTTTCTGCGGTACTAGTGAGGGCAAGTGTAAAGCAATATAACATATTTTTGTTCAGCTGTTTTTCTTTCCTCTGACAAAGTGGAGTACAGCTATTATAGTAATGGTGCAAAGGATCTAAGAGCAAACAAGGTTTCAGCTACCCTTACCACATTCTGATATTTGACAGCTGCACAGCTTAGGCAAGGAGAGCTTTCTCAGGGAGCCTGTTCTGGGAGAAATGCATTTCAGCTTTGCTTTGATTACTCTTATAAGTACATGAGATCAGATCCTGAAGAAACAGCCCAGCCAGACCTTGATAGTCTCACATTGATCCCAGGGGTATGGGTTAAAGGCAGAATACAGAGACTTTCTTTTATCACATATAGTCTTTTATGCCTGCTATTGCAGGTTCTGGCTTAAGTAGCTGACGTAGAGAGTGAAACAGGGAAGTAATATTCTTTGAAGCTATCTATATTCAACCTAAGCATGTAATACAATTTCCAAAAAAAACCAAAGTGATCTTGAAACCCATGCTTTTGGGAAAAAATGTTTTCAAGAGCAACTGTAGCAAGTAGCAGGAGGGACGAAAAGAAATACAGTGAAAGGGGGCATAAACTTGGGCCTTAATTGCCTGTCAGGTCATTTCTAGAGAAATAGTCTGAAATGAGAATAATAAATTTTAGGAAGTGAAAAAAACAAGCATATGCAGAAGGAGATTCTCAAAATAAGTCATTATTCAAGCAGCTTAAGGGAAAGAAGAGGGCAAAATAAAATATCAGATAGTAACAGCAAAGAGGGATTGCCAACGTGCAAGTACACAGACCTCATGTCAACTCCAGAGAAACACAAATTCACATACATGAACTGAGATGCAGTTACGAAGGACACAACATAAAGACATCCAGCAGACATTGTCAATGGAGAATCTGTACATCCGGGTGAAAGCACCCATGAAGAAGCCTCAGTTGTGCTACTCCTAACGGCTGAAATGTTAACTGGAAAGAAAAGTGATGGGTGAGTTTTCAGAAGATAATGAGACAACCAACTTGCTTGTCAAGGTAATATGCCACATCCCATTAATTTTGATGAGAAGCCCTATACGATTACATAGTCCACATAATTTTTATCCTTGCAGGAATAAAATCAAGTGTAAAAATGCTGACCCGTATAAAGAATAAACTGTTTGCACAGGCTTCTAATCTGTTAACAGAGGAGGCAGCTAATAACCCCAATAATTTTTGTATTAAAAATAATGCAAGAATAAGAGTGGTCCGTTGCTAACTGAGAAACAACTGTATTACACTGGGCTTTGCAGACAGAAATTAACAAAGATGCAGACAGAATAATTTGTTTGGGCAATTTCTATATGAGGCATTAAGCAAGAACATCTAAGAGAAGATTCTGGACAGCAGTGAATAGAGAAGGAGAAAGAGGAAGAGAGAGAAAGATGCAGCTCTCGCTGGAGCAGGAGAGTAGGGTAGGAACAACAAGCAGAGAAAAAGATAGAGCTATGAGGCTGACAGATGTGCAAGACCAGGCTTTTAAAAAACCTCCAGAGGGCAAGTACTCAAAAGTTTATTTTAAATATTTCCAAGATATATAGCAACTTTTTGGCTATCAGTTATGACATTAAAAAGAGAAACTTCTGTTCAGCAGATGTGTCAGTCCTTGATCCTTGAAGAAAATAAAATCAACGTTTCATGCCATTGCGAAGTAATTAGGTGTAAAATTAGAACACTCTTAGGTTTAAGACTAAAAAAAGGAATAATTAATCTAGAAGACAATAGAGGCATTTAATGATCTTCAAACAAGAAATAAGTCTTCTGTGATTTAGAAAAGATACCATATTCAACTGATGGCCTCTTGGAGATTGCTGGAGTCATGTACAAGTATTTTATTTGGGGCATATTCTCCAGCATCGGTGTTTTTCAGCCTTTCAAGAATTGTCCCTTTCATAGACTTTCTGTGATCCCGTTACAGACTAATTTATCCTGTTAGGTTCTTCAGGAAGTAATGTATTAAAGCATTTCGCATGAAACTTGGACCAGCTTTCATTTACAGGGACTTGCATGCTTATAACTCCTCTTCACTGATCACAAAAAAACCTATTGTTTAAGAGCATCTGTCATACTGTGCACTGAAAGCATATTGAGATACTGAGCAGGATGAGAGAAGTCAAGTATGAACAGACATATTAATCCTAAATTTCATTGGTTAAGACTTAGATATTTGAAGGGTTTTTCATACATAAAAGTCGTCATTTATCTTTCAAAAAAATACCAATCAGTGATTTATCAGTGAAAATTTTACCTTTGGTAGGTCCATTTGCAAATATGTCACATATTAATAACGGGTATAACTCATTATAATAAAAACTACAATCATTTCTTCTGAGTAGGAAACTCAGTATGAAAAAAAATGTCCCCAATACTTTGAAGAACTCTTACTTTTTTGTAGCAGAAGGAACTCTATAATGCTTTTTCAAAGTCAGCAGTTTCCAAGTGAGTAACAGTAATATATTTGTCCCATGAATTCATTCCTTTGTCCCATATATGGACAACCACGTCTATCTTCAGTACTGCATATCAGAGGGATAGCGGATATATTTTACTTGTAAAGTGTTTAAGTAACAAACATAGTTACTGCTCATGGGAGTGAATTTTTATTCTGAATAAAAATGTACAAAAATACAGAGCAGTATAAACAATGAACAGAATTGAAAAAGAGTAATACACTAACAGCATGTTTACTCTGTGGAGTAAACTCACGAGCATGAACTCCTCAAATGAAGAAATTAAGAGTTAAATCAAAATAGGAAAAGCTCATTTCACTATATCCCTTGATTTTTTTTACCTGTACAAAATTTAATCCACTAGATGAATTTATTTAGGTAACATAGTGAGATCAGGTCAGTCAATCTTACAAATTCAGCAAACAAAGTAAGACACTCAACGGTCTTCCTAAGTATGTGGTTTTTTTGCATTGATGTCTTCAGATCCAGACTGGATTTAAATAGAGCTCATATGCATAGCAGGTTCTTTCAGATAGTTCATTTGGGTGATCTGCACTGATAACTCTCTTTCATGAGGAAAACTTTCTTTCATGGCCTTATACAACTTCTCAGTCATTCAGGTGGATACGTCTTTGTAGCTTGCAAGCTGGCTATTGAATATCCAGTCGTCAAAAGCACTACATTAAAATGAAGGCTGGGTTTGAGAGATTTTATTGTTTCTTTGGGTTTTTTTTCAACTACAAATTAATGGAAACTGAGCTCTGATTATTTATTTTATGCCTTCTTGGTTCTTGATTTTTGTTTGACTGGTAAATATTTTAGATTATGTTGTGTACTCTGGAAGTAAATTGACAAACAGTTGAGGCAGGTTTCCATTCTACATGGGAATGGAGGAGAGGAAGTAGACATATGCCTTGTTCCTGAAAAAAGACACTGAGGATGCAACACTTTAGCAGACTCTTAGGAAACAGGATGACATAATGATAAAATTCCTAAGCGTCAAACACTCTGTGGAGAATAGTTAGATCACCACAGACAAACCTTGATAGACATTTAATTCTGTACACATATAAAAGATTTCTGATTAATATTTTTTTAAGAAAGAGAAGAGCAAAACAGCAAAACTCAAAGGATGCTGATTTAGCCATCACTGTCATATGGATGGTATTTCTCACTGTTGGGAAAAGTATAAACCAGAAATAGACCAGGTTTTCTATATCCTTGGATTGTCACTTCGTTGTTACTTTTGCAAGCAGAGCACCCATTCTAGTTTTGTGTTCCTTCCTATGTGGGCTGAAACAGTCAGGATGCAGGAACAACCACAAACCATGGATGAAATGCAAAGGGTAGGTTTATACTCACTTCCCGAGAATCTGAAGAATCCTTACAGCAGCACCGTGATGAGGCACACAGGCAGCAATCACACGAGCAGCTGGACAAGCAGCAGCACAGGCATAAGGAGATCTCTCTTTACTAGAAAGTGTGTGACTTTTATATTTTACTTGCTGCTCTGCCTGAGATCCCAGGACTCGCATAATAGCTTTGCAGAGCAGGAATGTCCTGTCCCACAGTGGGGCAGGGATTCAGGAGATGCCCCTGCATCTATCCCAGGCCTCTGGTATCTAGGCACGGGTGTATTGCTTGTCGAGCACACAAGGCCAAGCAGTAATCTAGTGTGATGTGTGTGTTTTCTGACACCTCAGGTGCAAGTCACTTGAGCGTACCTACAGTCCTCCTCGCCAATCTTCCATTATATCCTTATGCTTCCACTCTCCCTTCACTTTCTGCTGTGCCTCACACACACCACCCTGTGAAATTCATACAACAAAGCAGGTAAAAAAGAATTTTTTATGTAGGACTTGATATCATAAGTAGAACATATACCAGAGTTTAAAATGTACACACATATATACATTAAAAATATATACAGTTCAGAGGACAGAGAGACAAATCCAGCATACTCTGGTTTGCCAGCCAGAGGAGATTCTGACTTCTGTGGAGCAGATTTCTGTTCTGAAAGATCTCAGCCTATGAACAAAGGTCTGGTTGGGATGTGACAGTTGAAAGCCACCTTGGCTGCAGTGACTGTGAGATGGCAAAGGATCCTGATAAGAGGAAGGAGCAAGATCACAAACCTAGACTTGAAGAGAGCAAACTCTGTCCTCTTCAGAGATGTGCTTGAAAGTGTCCTGTAGGATAAGGCCCTGGAGGGAAAAGACATCCAAGGAGACTGGGCGAAATTCAAGGATGAACACCTACAGGCTCACAAGCAATCCAGGCCAATGAGCAAAAGTAAGGAAGGGAGAGGAGGCCTGCATTAATAAAAAAGCTAGTCCTGGCAAAACTCAGATATAACACGGAAATGTACAGAAGATAGAAGCAGTGGTAGGTATGGACTATAGAGACACTGTTGGAGCATGGAGGGACAGGATAGCCAAGACCCACCTGGAGCTGAATCTGGTGAGGGATGTCAAAGACAAAAAAGGAGGGCCTCAGTAAGTACGTGAGTAGCAAAAGAAAGACAAGGGGAAGTGTGAGCCAGCTGCTGAATGGTCAGGAGCCCTGTTGACACAGAACACAGAAAAATCTGAGGTAACAAACACCTCCATCTCAGTCTTTAGCAGTAAGACCAGTCTTCAAAAATCCAAGGACCCAGAGGGCTTGCATGACCAACTTGATAAACTTCTGTGATGAAATGACTGGCTTGGTAGGTGAGAGTGCTAGGCATTTTCTACCTTCTGCCTAGAGAAGCTGATGAAGTACGGGCTGGATGAGCAGGCAATGAGGTAGATTGAAAACTAGCGAAACTGCAGGGCCCAGAGAGCGGTTATCATCGACTCAAAGTCTGGCTGAAGACTAGTAATGAACAGTGTAACACAGGGGTCAATACTAGGTCCAATCCTGTTCAACATCTTCATTATTGATAAGGATAATAGGGCAGAGTGTAACCTCAGCAAGTCTGCAGATGACACAAAACTGGGAGAAGGGGCTGAAACACCTATAGGTCATGCTGCCATCCAGAGGGACCTTTACAGGTTGGAGAAATGGACAAACAGGAATTTCATGAAGTTTAAAAAGGGTAAAGACAAAGCCTATACCTGGAATGAAACGAGTCCATGCACTAATATATGCTGAGGGCTGACTGATAACAAAGCATCTTCACAGAAAAGAACCTGGGGGTCCTTTGAACGTGATGCAGCAATCTACCCTTGCAGAAAATAAAGGCTAACAGCATACTCAGACAGTTCTGTCTCTGGAGTTCTGTGTCCAGGTCTGGGTTTCTCAGTACAAGGACAACATAACATACTGAGGAGAGTGCAATGAAGCACCATAAAGATGATTAGAGGACTGGAACATCTCTATTATAAGGAAAAGCTGAGAGAGTTAGAACTGTTCAGCCTGGAGAAGAGAAGGCTTAGAGGGAGCTCAGTATGTACAAATACTTGAAGTAGGAAACTTTTTTTTCCTTTTTCACTGTGAGGGTGACTGAGCACTGACACAAGACTGGCCGGAGAGGTTGTCAAGTCTCCCTCATTGCAGATACTCAGAAGCCATCTGTACACAGTCCTGGGCAGCCTGCTCTAGGTGGCCTTGCTTTAGAAGGGGTTTTTGACCAGGTGGCATCCAGAGATCTCTGCCAACCTTAAATATTCTGCATTCTGTGAGCTTCTTGATGTGAGAAGTTGAACATCTGACCTAAATCTTACGCTGTGAACATTGTTGTTGATCTTTTTTATCATCAGCATCTTTTTCAAATGAATCAAAATCCAGGAAGTTACTCAAGGGAAACAAGAAAAAAATGGTGCAACAGCTGTCTTTTTGAACTCCTTGATAAAGAAGCTGAGACCTTTTGGAACAATAATCTGTTTCCAAAAACCACTCACTAAAAAACAGCTTTTAAAAAATATTCCCTAGAGTACTTTCATAATTCTTATTGTCAAATGCTTTCTTCACTGACCTGTAAAGCCTGTGTTTTAACCAAAGCATACAACATTCTTGTGACATATTGTGACTGCTAGATGGAACTACATTAAGAACTCATGCCGTGTGTGTTTGCAATTAAATATTTATTCTGGCTTAATAGTTGTTATAGCAGAATAATTGCTATGATAGCAGAATGATACAGTGGTGATAGAGTTTAAAACAAGAATCTGTCATGTCAGATCTTTTTCAAGAAACCAACAAGAAGTAGAGTTAGGTCAGAGATTTGCAGTACAGATAAGGACCTTTACAATGCTCAATCTCCATGCAACATGACACTTACCAGTTTTAGGATAACTATAGCACCTTATAGAACAAACCAAAGGGTTTCCACATAGTTAAGCATATTTTTTAAAAAAACAAAGAAGACAAAAAATCAACATTACTGAAAACATTCTCTAACGAAGAGCTGTTAAAAATGCTAAAATAAGAATTCTGATGGAGTTCCTTATGCTTCTATTTTTCTGCGCATATGAAACTTCTGTTGAATGATACTGCTAAGGTCTAATGCTGCAGAGTCAGCAGAAGAGTATTGTGAGGTCCCTAGCCAGTGAAGAAGATATTCTACTCAAAGAACAGACATGCAAAAATTATGCCTCAGACTGTTCACTCACTATGTTTTTATCCCTTTCTCTTCAAAATAAAGCAAGCATACAAAGAGATTTTTATTTTTATTTTTTTAATTTGGAAATAGAAATTAAGCCTTACTGAAGTACTCCTGTGATAGGAAACTCAGTCTGAGTCTATCACACCTCTCTGGAAAGATTAACACCAAAAAAGGTTCTTCTTTGCTTGCAGTCTGATATCTAAACTGGCTGCAGAGTATGCCTGTCTGTATTACTTCTCCTTACAAGTACAGGTAATTTGGCATGAAATTGGGCAGTACGAGGGGCCATCTTCTCCCCTCTATTTCTCTTGCTAGGAACTGCAGAAAGATTCAGTGCAGGCTATTAAGCAGCATACTTACGGGTTAACATTCATCACACTTTTAGGCACAGAAAGTCACACAATACCCAGTGTACTTCACGTTCATTGTGGACTTCCATGATAGGCAGGCAACTTGATTTTTTTTTTGTTTGCCAAGCAAAAGAACCAGCTGACCAAGCAACATAATAGCTTTGACTGCACTGTCTTCTTTAAAAAAAAAAAGCAACTTTAAAAATGGCATTATCAATGTTTTAATTAAACCTTCTTAGTATTTCTTCAGAAGTTAATAAATCTGCAGGAAAATTAAATTAGCACATATCTCTCAAGTCAGTTCTAATCTCTTGTAGAACATCATATTGTTGTAAACTAAACTACTTAACTTTTGATCACTTGAGCAATGATGACATTCAGTGTGTAAAAACTAGTAGATTTATACTTCCCATTTTGCCTGGAGGTGCCTGAAAAAATGTGCTCTTACATGCTTAGCCATTTTTTAAAAGGACGTACAAGAAAAGGTAGTTCTTCTGTACTGTTAAGTGGAAAAAAAAAAGCTTTAAGTTTTTTTTTTTTAAAAAAAGGTGCATCTTAAATACCCAACTGCATCTTTGCTTTTAAATTATTCATGAAGCTGGAAGAAGCTCATACAATCCAAAAATCTCCAATAACTTAACAGGCTTAAATTGCATATACTTAGGAGTAACACTGAAAGCAATTCAGTATTTTGTGACACTTGTTTCACATTTTAAAACATCCATTTTCTTTATTTTTCTTAACTTATTGATCTGGCCTGAACAGCATGCAGTCAGTCATAAAGTCTGAGTTCATCTTGTCACAGTCACTGATAAATTCCTTCTGTGCTAAGGAGACATAACAGTATTAATCCTACATTGCTCTTCTGTAACACTCTCCCACAAGCACTTTCTTTTGTCAGGAGCACACACGTTTTACGGTTCAAGGTGAAGAGCATATCACTGTCAACTCTTTGGTTTCTGTGTGGTGCCATCTTCAATTCAGGGTCAAAATGACCACTTAGCTTGTAAATTAGATTTCCACAGTCAATACGGTTCACATTGTAGCTTATTAGTCAAGAAACAATTATGTCATTGTGTACACCACAGAGCTAACACAAACAGAGACACTGACACCACTGGCTCAGAGCCAGCTCATTAAAAGCAATTGTGTGAATAACAAAACTGTACTACGGATTCAGTGCTTTGTAAAGAGCTGGCCACCTACCACTGGCACCAAAGCAATGGAAAAACATGTGGTGCAGTAAGAGAAGCTTTCTTTTAAAAAGTACACATTACTTGAATTGATTTAAAAATGGGGGGGGGGGGGGGGGGGGGGAATAAATTTTTTT